>NW_015645056.1:322853-360617 GCF_001515625.1 Sinocyclocheilus rhinocerous
TGTACCCAATATTTAAAAAATTTACAAATGTAATAAAAATATAGGTATCGGCATCGGTATCGGCAAGTACCAAAAATAAAAGTATCGGTATCGGGCGAGTACTGGAAAAAGTGGTATCGGTGCATCCCGAGTTCTAACCTTAACTGAACACTCCTGAACTAGTTAATCAAGGTCTTAAGACTCACCAGAAACTTTGGCTAGGTTTTAGCTAAACTCCAGGATGTTGGCCCCTCCAGGAGCAGGATTGGACACTCCTGGTTAATACAGTAAATATTCAGCCTTCTCCACCTGACTTTACTACCATATTATGAAATATCCTAGTCAAACAACGTAAGCTTGGTTTACACTACACAACGTTTGCCCAGATTTACAGTCTGGAGGAGTAGACGGTAGAGACAGTCTGGAGATTTTGGTCACTCGAAGTCGACAGATTTTTGCAGAAAATCGCATAGGTGTAAGGTGGTCACAAACACCGATTTCTTAGCTTCAAACTAGGATTCCACCTAGACAGCTTTGATATTTTTAGACAATTTAGAATGCCTATGGTTTTAATTTGCCATGCATATTTTAGAAATGAGGCACATGTCTCTGTGTGAGTTTTTTGTGTTCAGAGCAACTTGAAAGTCTGATAGTGTGTGATCCTCAGTCATTTAGTGTATCATTTATGTTTATCATTTATCATTGATTGTGATTGGCTCAACTGCTATGTGGCCTTACATATGTCAGCAGAGAAGGGAGTCATATAGGTAGACAAGTAACATTCATTGAAGAAAAAAAATAGGGTCAATTATGATTTCATGCCAACTTTAAAAACACAAATAGATCTTTAATTTTCAAATCTTTCAAACTTTATTGCACTGATTTAAATAAATTGATCTTTAAATGTGTAAACGTGTTCTAAAAGTACTTCTTGATTTTTCAATATAAACATTCAGCATTCAAGTGGAAAAACGCTTGTTCTGTGTCTTGCATTAAAAAAAGATGTGATCAATACATAGTACTTAGCATCACTAAATTATAATAAAAGTACAAAACTAAATGTGAAACCCAACCCAAAATAAGTCTGTTTTTGCAACAATGGCAAATCAAAATATCAAATTATATTAGTATTTAAAAGCTACATCAAATATCTCTCCTCTTAAAAGTGCTTAATGAATTAATGTAACATTTACAGCTCACAAAATCATTACAACCTGATTTAAGGTATATTTTTAAATTACCTTATAATTACTACTACACAATGCACATTGGCCACTTTACATATTTATGAGATTTAATGGTGGCAAATGCAAATGATTGTCTCAGAGATCAATTTGATCCAGCAAAACACACCATCTGTTTTATTCAACCCTAAATCCCTAAAGGGACAACACAGCAAAGCCGATGAGGAGGTAAAGGAGCAGCTGGTTCGTCATGCTGTGATGGGGATGAACGAAAGACTTACAATTACGACAGCTTGAACAATGGAGTGTCTCTTCTGTAGTGTTTGACCAGTGTAATACTGACATGCCATCAGATGGGGCTGTTCTCGTCTCTGACCAATGAGATGACACTGCAGTCTGTAGAACAATTACGCAACCGTGACTTTGTCGACATCTCACCGCTCTGACATTTCCCGTGGCCTCTGGAGAGACAGAAAACAAATGTCAGCTCCATTAACACAGAAAATAATTCGATTAGATTTTTGGTCAAGCGTGAGTGCGAGGAGTTTTCCACTAGTGCTTTCTGCACTGCCTCTGGCGGTCTGGAGAGAAAGGAAATAGAACAGAATTTTGCTCTTGAAATTAAATAAACAAACTGAAAATCAAATATTAAAAAAAAAACCGGTTTTATTTCAGCTAGTTGTCACAGCAACATTTCTCATTTTCATTTAGTTTAACTTGATGTACTAAAATGCCTAAAACCAATAGTGAAACAGAAAATGAATAAAAACTATATAGACTTTTAAAGAATAATAACAAAAACAAAATTACGAAAACTTAAATTATAAAGAAATCAGAAAACATAAAAACCAATTCAAAATGTTAATCAAAACAAAAATAGTCTCTCAATGATATTAAAATAATAAAAGTCATATTGGGTAATACTAATCAAAAGTTCAAAACACACTTGCGGTCTTCATACCCACTTTGCAAGTGTGGGTAATGAGAAAGGTGCTTTGGCTTCAAAAGACCGAATGTAGCACAGCAGCCTTGTGTATCATTTTCATGGTGCTTTTACCATCATGTGTTTGTCCTCATTTTTGGAGCTTGACAACTGTGGTCTTTTACCTTGTTATGAGGTAAACGACCTGTGTGAAGGGTTGGAATGGTGTAAGGGTAAATTCATGACAGAATTTCCATTTTTGGATGATTTGTGGCACGTGAGAGTACCTGCTGTCTGGGATGAGGTGCAGCGTGCGGTAGAGGTCAGCAGTGGAGGGCATCTTCACCGAAGCTGCTTTAGGGGTGGAGAACAGGGACTTGGTCACGAGTGGTGGAGTGGACTGCAGTTTGGCCTCGGGTTCTGTGCCTAGAGATAGACACACGAACTGTGAACTTCAACTACCAAGTTCTACGAACAGAAAAGCGATGCATTTCACAGAATCAATCAACTGATCACCAGTGAGCAAGTGTCAGACGTGGGATGTTTTGTAGGGTCTCAGGGACACTCACCAACTGATAATGCACTGTGAGGTTCAGACAATGCAGGTCTTTTACGGTCTACAAATGGAGTCATGTTCAAAAACTGGGTCTTCAGCCATGCAGCTCGATCTTCTTCAAATGCTTTCCTCTAAAGAGGGAAGAAACTAACAGGAGTTAGGGGCTGTTCACAAGAACATCTGCTCGAGTTAAAAACGGCCGGATGGAGTGCAATGATGTACCAAAATTTCTGCAACCAAAAACGTATAGTGTCAGAGGGCCAAAAATCCCTGCTCATGGTCTAATTAGCTTTTTTTTTTTTTTCTCGGATGGTGTGTTTTGATCATGTCAGTGTCTTTGGTACGCAAACAACACTGGCAACACTGCAACAGGTAAACATGTCAGCTGTATGGATGTGAAGAGCTTTCAGTTCATTGTTAGAAGAAGCTATGGACTCGGATGATGAACAGATGTTTTACTCAGATGTTGAGTGAGTTAGTTTGCTTATTTATTTAGGCCATATCAGCCGCAAGGCTATCTTTAGGCAAAAACAGATAAATAACAAGTCAAGCAAATTACCAAAAAAAAACAATACATATATAAAAAGATATTTAAGATTAATACTAGACAAAAATTCTAAAATACATTCAGGTGACACTTTAAATACATCAGCTAAACACATCTCCGAACATTAAAAACAGTGACAGTCCAGTCCTGTTTAACAGGAATTGTAGTTTGACAAGGAAGGCATGATGTTGGTGGTTCACCTTTTAATAAATAGCTTTGTGTCTTGCAAGTCTTGTATGACTTAAATGGCAACTTGACCATACCTAGATTTGAAATGAGTCATTTTTTAGATTTACTTATTTCCGTGGCATTCATCCCATTCCATCTGCCACACAAGAGTTTCTCGAAACCATTCAAGGAAAATTTGATTTCTAAATTCATGCCTCCTTTAATATTAATTGTAATAAATGTATTTGTATGTATTCAGTACCTCGTGTCCCAGACGAATAGCAGCTTCAGTGAAATTCTTCCTCTCTTGCTCAAAGTTCCTCTTCTGCTCATTGAAGAGTCTCCACTCCTCTTTGAGCCGCTCTTTCTCCTCCAGTGTGTAGCAGTCGTTCAGCAGAGCTGCCGTCTCCTCATCGCACGGTGAGCTCAGCTGCTGCTGCAAACACACACCAGACTCAATACAGCCACACGTCTACAGGCTTTCTGCAAGCTTGATGAAGGAAAATTTAAGACCTTTTAAGACCAATTAAAGAATTTAAGGAACAAATTCAAGGGAACAGTGTATCACTATGTTCTGTAAATGTCTGAGGAGAACACAATGAAATGTATTAGAAGCACTTCAAAGATTGAAAATATAACTTCCATAACTTAATTTTATGAAAAAATTGCTTAGCTAGAATATGGAAATAACTTTTACTTTACCTTCTGATCACACTACAAACATTGATGTTCTTCCTCAGTATTTTTTGTCTTGCTTTCCAGTGCAAATGTCTAAAGATTCTTAAATCACCATGCAAATATGACATAAGAAGTCTCGTTTTCTGAGAAATTTATCAAAATGCAGTGAATTTATGATTATGAAAAAAAAAAGACATATCTGCCAATGCAAGCGGAAAACCTGTTTATATAGCCAGTTGACATTTCGCTTAAGACTTCATATCTCAAATGCAAAATGTATCTTGATTTAAGGTTTCTGGACATTTATATTTTGTTAAAAAAGAGACAAGAATACAAAGACAATGTAAAACTTTCTGCTCTGATTTAAGACCTTTTCAGGCTTTAATTTGTGGAAGGGCAAATTAAGACTTTTTAAAACCCTGAATTGGGGCAAGTGCAAACACACTATATGATCTATGTTTGGGCCCAATTTATGGAAGGGATCAGAGACACTGAATGGCATATGCTCATACACAAAGGATCCATAAATCATTACATAAGGCAATAAATACACTGACAGCCAGTTTGGGTCCATTGACAGAATCTGATATTGGAAGTGATGTACTACTGTACATTAGTGTTTAGTGTGTACAGACATTGACCTGTAGAAGCTGCTGCTGCATGTGGATGAACTCTTTACACTGCTGTAACTCCATTCTCATCCGCTGCATCTCCTCCTCATGCTCCTTCCTGGACATCATCTCCTCTCCCTCGCGCTCCTGACACGCCACCAGCGACGCTGCAACACAAGCACAAGCAGTGGCATCCGTGAGCAAGGCCCATTACAAAAGAACTGACTCTAAAGAGTGTTTTGTCTAAAATTCAACATCACTACAGTTTGCAAGAACAGGACCAGAATGTAACAGATGAAATATTTTAGAGCAAAGTGTAACTAGAAAAATTTATATTTACTAGGACCCTATATAATCTCTTTTATTTTTCCAAATTCATGGTTAAATTAAATTTGAGTAATCAAAAAGCATGTCTAATTTATTGAAATCATGAAACATACACAATTTATAAAAAAATAAAAATAAAATGGATGAAATTAGTTTTATTTTTTCTCAAATTCGTTTTTTGTTTTCATTTTAATTTTTCTGGATTCCATTAAAATTTTATAATCAAAATGATGTCTAATCAATTGAATTCATAAACAACTTGATTTATTTTTTTTACAATAATACGAAATATAGTTTTTGAAAATCGTGTAATCAAATGACGGCATAAAACATTGACAACTGAATTCATCTTTTAAATCACATGAAAACTGAATGTTACGTAATGATTTGAATTCATCCTATTTGCGTCATCACAATTTTCCTCTTACATATGTGACCCTGCAGCACAAAAGCAGTCTTAAGTCGCTGGGGTATATTTGTAGCAATAGCCAAAAATACATTGTATGGGTCAAAATTATCAATTTTTCTTTTATGCCAAAAATCATTAGGATATTAAGTAAAGATCATGTTCCATGAAGATATTTTGTACATTTCCTACCGTAAATATATCAAAACTTAATTTTTGATTAGTAATATGCATTGCTAAGGACTTCATTCGGACAACTTTAAAGATGATTTTCTCAATATTTAGATTTTTTTGCACCCTCAGATTCCAGATTTACAAATAGTTGTATCTCGGCCAAATATTGTCCTATCCTAACAAACCATACATCAATAGAAATATTATTTATTCAGCTTTCAGATGATGTATAAATCTCAATTTCAAAAAATTGACCCTTATGACTGGTTTTGTGCTCCAGGGTCACATATGCATGTGTACTCACGTCTGTTCAATCATACTGCCGAGTAAAACTGTCCAGTGTTATTCTACCCCACCTCCAAAACCTAAACCATGCATATTCCTATAAAAGATTATACCATTTGAAGTTTATTTTTAATGAAGTGTCTGAGTGACTGAATGAGAAGGTGAATGAGTTTTCGTTTTGTGTTTCATTTCACAACAGACCTCTTCTTAATTATTCTCACCGTGCTGCTGGTTTTTCTCAATATGTTGTAATGAAATCTACAGCACTGCTAAGTACTTTATCCCTTGAGGCAATTGTTGTCGCACTGGTTTATTTTGGCCATTTACTCCAGAACATATACATTTATAGATCTGAAAAAGCATTTAAGAAGGAAAGCAACAGCCACACGTCGTACCTTGGCTGTCGAGTCTCTCCATGTGGCTCTTGAGCTTCCTCCACTGCAGGCGGATGCTGTTGGTGAGCTGCTCGCGGGCCTGTTCACACGACTGCTCCAGAGTCTCTCTGCTGGAGTCACCGATCTCCTCCTCACCCTCAGAGACAGCCTGATGAAGGGATCGTTCATCCAAAAATTAAAACTCTGTCAATTACACATCCTCATGTCATTCCAAACCCATAAGACTTCAAACAAATAAAGATATTCCAAGATAGTCCATTCCACCGTCACAATAAATTCATAATGAGATTGTAAAAGCAATCCAAATGAATAGAGCAGTTTAATCCAAGTCTTTTAAAGAGACACATTCGCTTTATACGAACAGATTTGAATTTTTTTTATATAAATATGAACATTGATCAACACACGTACTGCACATTTAGCACAAATGTGACCCTGGACCACAAAACCAGTCATAAGGGTCGATTTTTTGAAATTGAGATTTATGCATCATCTGAAAGCTGAATAAATAAGCTTTCCATTGATGTATGGTTTGTTAGATTTGGCTGAGATACAACTATTTGAAAATCTGGAATCTGAAGGTGCAAAAAAAAAATCTAAATACTGAGAAAATTGCCTTTAACATCAAATTTTCATTTTTGGGTGAACTATCCCTTTAAGACTGCTCCAGGGTCACACAAATATGGTAAACCGAAGCTTAACTCTATTTTCTTTTTCACCATATTTGATGAGCTCTTTGTATACTGATCAATGTTTATATATGAAAAAAAGCCTAAAATAAATCTGTTCATCACATAAAGCTCATGCATTTCTCTCCGCTCAATCTTCATTTGGATTATTCTTACAATCTCTTTATGAACGTTTTGTTTTGAACAGTAATCTGCCATGTTCCATTAAAATAATCGTTGTTTATTAAAGATGAACAAAAGTCTTATGGGTTTGGAACAACATGGTGAGAAAATTATACCAAAAATAAAACAATAATGTATGTATATTATAACTCCAGGTAAGATTTTAGAAATAAATTTTCGGTATTATCTAATGTACAAAAGTAGGCAAAAATGGCTAATTAGGTATTGGTTAGTCAAAAAGGACAGTTGATTCAGAGGTGGTGCCTTTTGGTTTCATGTTGACGTAGGTTTATCGAGTTGAAACGACACTGTTTGATGCTTTAACATGAGATGCTATTTACAACTTTAAACAACATGTCATTGTTCATAGAGTGTGCGAGGAGACTTCTGACCTGCTCGAGGCTATCATTCGCTGGCTCTGTTTTGATGCAGGGTTTCTTTGGGCTCAGAATGGTGATCATGTCCTTCTTCATGTGCTGCAACACTTTTTTAAGCTCAGAGTTCTCCATCATCAGAGATCTCTGCCGTGTCTCATAATCACTCAGCAGAGCCCTGTACATCTCACCCTCATGTCTGACAGCACAAGAGCAAATGTTTTACACTGTGAGGAATACAAATGCCATGTCAAAGAGCCACATGAGCACTGGAGGTTACCTGGCCTCCATCTTTCCCGTCTTCCAGAGGCCTCTCTTGCCATCTGACCTTCCCACATGGTTTGATATTTCAATGGCTGAACACAAATGCAAACAGAGAATACAGAAATACTGTAAACTTCAAATCTTTCATCTTTCAGGATAATGTGAATTGTGAATGTTTGCAGTCTAAAAAGGAAAATAAAAGAATAAAACAGACATCTGGCTGCTTCACTATATTAAAGGTTGTCAGCAATGCAAGCTCTCACAGAGTTTCTTGTCTCTCTTGTCCATGAGCAGCTGGTTGAGACGTTCCTTTAGTTTGGTGCACTCTCTCTCTTTCCGCTTGGTGTCGTGGTTGTACTGCGTGGCACGGCTAGAGATGATGCTCTGCAGTTTCTGTACCTGCACCATATTAATTACACATAGAAGTAAGGGTGCTGTATGATTATTATGCAGGGTATATACACAGTAGCCTACACTAAAGTCATAAAACAAATTACTATAATATTACACTCTATAACTAGAATATAGTCAGTGCATGTACAAGGTAAAATTGTCCCCGTTTCCAGCAGGTATTGAAGGGATGGTCAACAACAAAAAAAAAAATCAGCTTTTGGTCCCCATTAACTTCCATAGTATTTTCATCCATGCTATAGAAGTCAATGGCTACCAGCAACTGGTCGGTTACCCACATTCTTCAAAATATCTTCTTGCAGGTTCATTTTTAAGTGAACCATCCCTTTAAGATGCGCTTTTCTTTATCCAGAGTATGGTCGGCCAGTATGCATTGCAGTTTTCAACTGGTATTAACATGCACCTCTAACACGTCTTTTGATCACTTGTGATCACTTCCTCATAACACGTCTAGTAATGATTACATATTAAGCGAGAGGCGAGTAGGTGGTGCTGTCTGGGACACATTTAGGACAGACAGCGTTTCCACTGCAAGCGATCGGGTCACACTTGCCTTTGATACCACAGATCATGACATTCTTTTGGTTAACTTTTTTTTACCACTTTAAGTTAACAAAAGAAGTGTCATATAACCCACAACTTCAGAAAGGAGTGACACAGGGCTCATTTTAGGTCAGCCAGGTTGCACACAGACACAGTGGGGACCATATGGTGGAAAATACATTGCTATTTTGCATTTTCAAACTTTGTGTTTGAGAAACAAAATTGTAGTTTAGTTGAAAGAAAATGCTGGAACAAAAATGCATTAGCAAATATAGGGCAACATGGTGGGGTGCAGTTGGACCATGTGAACGGAGTTTCTCTTACTTCCTCTTTCTCAGACTTGAGCCAGTTCTGTAAGGTTTTGATCTTCAGCTGTAGCTGTCGCTCACCCTCATGCAGGCCCGAGTTATCTCTCCTGGTGTGCTCCAGCTGGTCCTGAGACACAATTACACAACAGTAGTAGAAATTAACAGTAGGCTGCTTGTGTTTTTTGCGTAGAAATTTTACAACACTTTCCTCTTATTTCACTATTTTATGGATAAATTAGTAAACTCAGCACCACAGCACTGTGCAAAATAGATCTCACTTCACGAATGTTGAATGTGTTACTGGTAAAAAATAAATAAATAAAGTCATACTCCAGACTGTAACTGAAACTGTGGCAAATTTTTAGCATTTTCTACCATTTAAAATTAAGTCATCATTAGCAAGGCATCAAAACTTTGTGAAATCCGGTGAAAAGGCATTAATAAAAAATTAAATAAAAAATCTTCGAAATCATAAAAATTCATATTCACTACAGAAATCTTCCAGACTTTTACAGGAAGATTTTACTTATTTCCCTGACTATTCCAGGCCTGGAAATCACATTTTAAAATTCCTTCATATTTCCAACCCATTGTTTTGTCTGGAGTAAACATAGAAAGCGGAGTACTTTGAGTCTACAGTTGCTGTGCTGCAGATGCTCGAGGTCACTGCCGTTCTTCAGCTGCTGCGTCTCCAGCTCATGTAGGGCTCGCTGAGCTCTCCTCTGCAGCTGCAGTACTTCATAGAGCAGGTTCAAAACCGGCACAGCGCTCAGACTGCCTGATTTAGACTCTAAACTCACTCCAGTCAAGCCCAGCGAACACACCTCCTGAGGAGAACCAAGACAAACAACAACTTCAATTTTGGTTAAATTAACATTAATTGCAACACTTAATTCCTATGCAAACTGACATGCTAGTAAAAAGTCAGAGAACTTGCATTGTCCAGTCTGGACCCCTTTTAACGGTCATATTTTGTGTTAGTTAAATTACTCGTGTCGGAAGTGTGAAGTAGACACAACAATCTTAGCCATTTTTATATATCACTCATCTTGCGCAAAATGTCCGAAAAAACAATTAATTTACAGACATACTGTATATCCTAAAAACTATATCCCCGTTACTGATATGTTTTAAACCATGTCATTTTAGGTCAAAGTACTGGCTGGGAGTCGATGACCTCTGATGGATGAGAATCGCAATATGGCCGTTCAAAAAACACCAGTGGTTTTACCTCCGTTTATAATTCTATGAGCAATCTATTAAGAAACAAGGTGGAAATATCTTGGATATGTAACCCTGGTTCCCCGAGTAGGGAATGAGACACTGCGTCATTAGCTGACTCAATGGGAACACCTTCCAAGTGTTACTACAGAGTAATATTACAGAGTGTCTTCCAGTTTATGAGCCTGTGAAAACACAATGAGAGAAAAATGACACCTGTTCAAACAGATAAAACCTGGGAACCAAGAGTGAAGTCAACATCCAGATTATCAAATCAAATAAAAGTGTGCAGAGAGGCCCAACCTGCCGCCACACAAGTATCCTCTAAAGTTGCATCCTTTGATAATGCCTGAGAAGGTGCAACACCTCTCGTGGAGTGAGCTTGAATGCCGAGGCGAAGATGTGCCACTCACCCAAGTCGCATCTTATACCCAATGCAACATCTGTTGTTTCATAGTGGCAACATCCTTGTTGCGGCCACTAAAACACACAAACAGCTGATCAGATTTACAACACTGGCTCATGCAGTCAACGTTAATCCGTAGCATATGTGGTCTCTCATTCTCCTACGACTCAAAGAATGGAGGAGAAAATGACTGCAACAACATCCAGAGAGCAAAATGAAGGAGAAGCTACTTTTGATATGCAACCTAGCTTCGGCCACAACAAAACCATCACTAGACTGGGAGCAATCACCATTACATACACCTTGAGTGTAGCTGGGGCTGCACCCGTAGAAAATTACCCTTGAAGGAATGCCAGCACTGAACCAACAGGGCAGGGATCTGGACTGTGATTGTGCTCTCTGCACAGTGACGCAAAAAAAAACAACACCACCACTTAAAAGCGTATAGTCTCCTAGTAGAGGGTATCGCCATTATCTCTGGTCAAAAAATGTAAGAGCCTGATTCAAAGACTTAACCAGTAGTTTCCACATTTCTTGCCAGGGATCCCACATGCTGCCCCAAGCCTGAGAGTGTAAGGGCTTGTCCAAATACTCACACTTGCGGTTTTTGCAATTGACCACTTGTCTACTTACATGATGTATTTCCTGTATTTGGCCCAAGTGTTCACGTGAGCATGAAGACCACAAGTGTGTGTAGAACTTTTCATTGCCTGATGGGACACACTTATAGTTAGGGCTGGGTATCGAGTTCGATACTTTTTAGGCACCGACCGAATTGCCTCGATACCATCGAGTATCGAAAAACGTCTTGTCGTTCTGTACCAAATTTCGATACCTAAGGGGTTAATCTCATCAGCGTCAGTGAGCCAATAAGCCTGCAGCACTGTGGCTCTGGAGATGAGTCTTTGAGTTTGTATAAACATCAACAAGCTGAAAAATAAAACCAAAGTTTTTTTTTAGATAATGTAATCTTGTTAAAATTGATTTCATAAAATTGGTATCGAAAAAAGTATCGTTCAGGAACCGGTATCGAAGTCAAGGTATCGGTATCGAAAAATTTTGAACGATACCCAGACCTACTTATAGTATTGTTAAATGCAAATATTTACAGAGCTTTATGTTGATTTTCAATACTTGGCATTTTAAAATAAACTTTTAAACATCTGTTCAGTCTGTGTAACACAAGACACAATTTAGTAATTGTGGTGCTTCTAATAAAGTGATAAAATGCACTTGTACAAAATTAACACTCATTTTTGCACCAATAAAATGTGCAAAACTTTGTTTTTCTACCAAATTTGATGTAATATCTAATTACTATTAATATTTACCTTACACTGAAAAGGCTTCTGCAACCTCTCGCGAGATCTCGGCAAAAAGTCACGATTTATTTGCAGACCATGGTGCATGATAGGATACACTTAGCCTTGAATACCATTCCAGAGCATTTTTTTGCTCTCAAGTGGGCAAGACTACAAGTGTGGGTATTTGGACAAGCATTTACCAAAAGCATCTATGGTCGCAAGTTCCAACATTACCAATAGAGTTCAATGGAACTTGTGACGCATAGTTAGCTAACAATGCTTTTGGGAAATGCTCCTCAGATCTCCCAAGGAAGCTCCTCCAGGAGAGACACCAAACCTGAGAACAATATGGTGAAATGGCCAAAATGGTGATACCAGCACTCTGACCTTCCGGACCCTCATAAGAACTGCCGGAAGCAGACTTCGTGGAAAAGCACTCAGATGGACCATCGGCAGCACATAAGCCAGAGTGTCCATCCCCAGAGACAATAGAGGAGACAGAGAGAATGAAATGGGGCAATGAGATGTCTCGCTCAAAACTAACAGGGCAGATCCACTACTGCCCTGTCAAAACTCTGCTGAATCAGACCAACGGTCTAAGAATGCAAATTCCATTCTCCAGGCCTCAACCTGTACCCTGAGAAAGAGCAGCTCCCAGATTCAAACCACGTGGGAGATGCACCGCCCTCAGCGACAGAAGCTTTGGAATGGGGCATAAATGCATCCCCCCTGGTGGTTTCATATAAGAGACCACTGATGTTGTCCATCCTGATGACCACATGACAGTCTCTAATGTCTGGAAGGAAATGGCTCAAGGCTAAAAACCACCATCACCTCCATGTAATTAATGTGCCACATGAGATGATCACCTTTCCAGATTCAATAGACTGGATGTTTTTCAAAAAACTGCACAAGACATTTATCATCGCCTTGCAGTGACAGACTTTGCCCAAAGGCACAAACCACCATCCTTTTTCAGCACTAGAAAATACTGGATGTAGAAACCAGATTCCCTCTTGGGAGGAAGCATTTTCTCTACAGCTCCTATCTTCTTACAGGGAGTGTATTTTCTGCCCTAAAATCTGAGCTTCCTGAGCTTCTGTGGTGAGTAGGGCTGTCAAAATGGCTGAAAAACTACATTTGAATTTTGTACTTAAATATTATCAATATTCAAATTTAAAAGGCATAATTTCAGTTGGGGGGGGGGGGCTTTTGGCTTCTCTCCCGAGGCCACAAGAGGGCGCATCGAGCAAAATATTATTAATGCACGTCTCTTCAAAGCAATAAAATAACACGACTATCTTTGAAAAAAAAGTGCATAATGTTTAAATTGTTTATAAACCAAATATAATTAATTAAGTTGCTTAGACAATTAGAAACATGTATGTGTTTATAGTTTAATACAAAAGACTGAAAACAAAATCACAAATAGTACTTTTTTCATTTAAAAACATGAGATGCAGTGGGATGGGGAAAAACCACCATAAACTCGAGACATGTTTTTTTAAAAGTTGAACTTACGTTAATTTTACATGGAGGTAGCAGTGCTGCATCTAATGGGTTCAACTGGATAAGCTAAGAAAAACATTAAAATGCAATGACACTTACATCGTCATCGCATAATTCTTGCGTGCCACTGATAAGGCTGCCTGATGCACACCTAAAATTCGAATGCAACGTTTTTGCATTCGAATGTGGATTTTTATTTTAAATTAAACGAATATTCAAATGTTTTTTTTTAAATTTTTTTTACAGCCCTAGTGGTGAGCAATGAGGGGGGTAGTGCCAAAATTGGATAGTGCACCTCTTTTATATGGTTTGCAGAACCCAACAAGAGACATTCAGCAGATGTTCTGCCAAATGAACAGAGAAGCATCAGGAATTTTACAGCTTAAGCCTGTGAAAGAGGGTCACTGAGGCTCATTTGAGAGCAATGCAATTGCCAGATCAGAGAAAGCCTTCTATGTCTCCAGTCAGTGCATGAGATATGAGCGTACCAAAACGTCCTGTGCCTCTGTCTGTTGCAAGCCTTCCCAAATGGGACCTTTAAGTGGCTGAGCAGCAGATAAAACCCATCCCATAATGTAAGAATGCACAGCCTGACTCAAAATAACGGGTTCAGTATGCAGCATGGTGGCAATGCTTCTTAAAAGCACATCATCATAAACTTCTGGGCTCCGTAGGCATTGCTGTGTGGCACGCAAATAAAAAGATTGTTGTTCAACACATGGTCCGAGATGTGAAGTGGCAAAACAAACAGAACAGAATCTCAAGAGACTGCAAAGAAAAAGGCAATTGTCTGAAGGGGGCCTGTCCTCTCTTTTCATACCCATTGTTCAGCAACATGTTTTGTGTATATGAAAAGTCAAAGACAAATTTCCACATTAGTGGACAAGAATTAATTAACAATGATTACCCTCAACAATTCACCGCATCACTGAAGAGCCCCAACTGGGCAACAGGAGCATTCAGGACGTCTCTCTCACACATATCTGGGAGATTCAACCACAGATGTCTCTCTGTCGCCACCAAAACCGCCATAGAATGATGGTTCGTATGAGCCGTATGCTTCCTGATTTGAAGTGACTGAGCTTCTTGGCTGCCTCAGGAATCAAGCCAGCCTCTTCTTCCATATACTTAAAGGGACAATTCTTCTCCTCCTCGTCACCTTAGGGTGCCATTTTGGAGAGTATCACGACGCATGCGCATGCTCTCCTTTAAATGTAAACAAGGCGTGTTCAACGTACGCTGCACCATGCGCATTTGTTGTTTATGCGCAAGAAAATCGCGCATGCATCGTGATACTCTCCAAAATGGCGCTCTAGGGTGATGCGGAGGAGAAGAATTCTTCCAACCTAGGGTGAAGTCATTATGTACATTAAAGTCCACGTGAACTGGAAGTTGCTGCCGACTTTATTTCAGTATAGTGACGTATTTCCAACTGAAACGAATTATTGAGTAGAGGGCGGGGTTTTATTTTAGTGCTCCTCCTCTCCAAGCCATCAAACTTACATCATTCCAGAGTGGAAGCAAATGTTCAGATTTTGATTACCAAGATAAACCATATTGCACGGATTAATTGTTCACCTCAAGACTAGAAATGTGCGCTAACAAAGTAAATAGAATCCATTTGGATTTCATGAGGACTTCAACAGCAATTTGGGACATATATAATGTAATTTAATGGAGAACTATGTGAGTGGCGTGAGATTTTGAACAGCCTCCTGAGTCGTAGCTGGGCGCCGCGGACAGCATGTGGTTCCACTGCGGTGCATGCACTCATAGAATACAATATGTTTGAATTTTACATTTAATTTATCATGGCATGTGTCACAACACTCAAAGCTCTAATCCAAAGAGGGACACATTTCTTGGAAAGAGTGCCGCTCTGACTATTGCCAAACTCCTCAAGAGTCCAATACAGCAGTAGAAAGAACACTTTCCCAGCCGAAAGTGCAAACTCCACCAGAGATACACATGACATCTGATCTGGTGAGAGCGCAAGAAAAAGGGAGCAATCCATCAGCTGACTCTCAATAGCCTCAAGCTCAACACTGGATCTCCAGGACCCAAGCTCATGAGCCAGGACCACAAGGGATGACTGATTTTCTTATATTATTCATAAAGAGGGCCTTAAACAAAGGACTTCACTGTTAAATTATTGCAGTGTGATATATTCAAAAAGCCATTAAGTGTGGCTTGAGCATGACAAAGACCCAAACTCTTAACGCACTTATCGTGTGTGTCCTCACTCATGATGAAACAAGGAAACCGAGAAATGCGAAGACATAGCAGAGGGAGGCGCTAGCGCAATCAGCCAATGAATCCGCGCCATTCTGTACGGACTTCAAACAATCGTCACACCTGGAGGGTGTTCCCATAGGTTCACTCGAAGACAGGAACATTACTCTAAATAATCTTAAGAGCTAGAATTACGGCGCCTTAAAGGGGTCATATGATGCGATTTCAAGTTTTCCTTTCTCTTTGGAGTGTTACAAGCTGATTGTGCATAGATAAGATCCCTGAAGTTGCAAAGACTAAAGTCTCAAAACCAAAGAGATATTCTTTATAAAAGTTAAGACTCTGCCACGCCCCCCTAAAACGGCTCATTCTAACACGCCCCCACATATCTACCCCACTATGTGGAAATATTTGCATAATCCCGCCGCAAATGTGCAAAGGTACAAGTACATCTGCCCTGTCCCTCACATTTATTCAATGGGACTGAAGCACCACTTGCGCTGTTCGTTTGATGTTACATGTGCAAGACCACAATAAATGGAGCCATGGGGACAAAGTAAACGCTGTAAAAACGTCACTCGTTGCTTTGCGTTTAATGCTAGTAAAACTTACATTTAAGTCCATTTAAATCATTACATTATCCATGTTGCTTTATTTCTCTATCACCAATCAGATGAAAGATAATAGTAATAGTTTAACCCCTGACATCATCATATCCGACATGTGAGCAACTCCTCTTGTAGTGTACCTGATTGATATATGCGATGCACTGCGATATGTTCTCCTCAGTGCAGAACGCACTTAACACGCTGTAGGAGGTTTTGGGCAGAGCCATGGTGGAATGCAGCGAATGGTGCAAGTTTTGCCTGGAGGGAGACATGCTGATCCCAGAAATACTGGAAAGCTCTTTGGTGTCTGTACAAAAGACAAAAGAAAAGGCAGAGCCTGTTATTAAAGCCTGGCGAAACTAGACATGTCTAACATGACTGTTTTAACATGGTGCCGTGTAGCTGCAAAATAACTAACCTGGGGAGAGTTTAAGTTGAAGAAAAGTTTTAAAATAATAATAAAGAAACAAATACTTCAGGTAGTAGTGTTGCCAAGATATTGAATAAAACACTATGCGGTGCATTTATATATTTGATAATGAGTTAAATGAAAATGGTCTGAAGTTTTTAATAGGATTTCAAGATGGTCTGCTGATGATCTGTGTGAAATGTGGTGAAGATCAGACAATGGTCTAGAAGTTTGAAAAACTAGGTTTTAGACATTACAATTCAAAACGCAGAAAAACTAGTCTGAAATTGAAACCATGCTGGTTTTGACTCTTTGCATTCAGCTTTGCACAAGTTCAGGAAAAAATAAGAATTTTGTTTCTAGGCCTAACAGTTCAAGCGTTACTAGCCTCGGCATGAGTGCAGATTTGACCTGTTGGTGGTGCTAAAGGGTTTTAGATAGAGATATCAAATTTGCTATGGTAATAGTGTAGATTGTCCTCTATCTGTGTGCCAAATTTCCCCAAGTATGGTCATTCGGGCTGCAATAGAGTTATTAGTGGAGCAGGACAAGAATAAGAAAGAGACTGTGCTTCGGTGATCGGCACCTAATAAAAATATTAGTTCACTAACAACCAAAATGGTGTCATTATTTACTCACCCTCATCATGTTCCCCAATAAGTATGCTATTATGTATCCAAACACAAATTTGACAATTTTTGAACAAACTTCACAACACCTTTTCTCCCCCCATACAACAACAACTAACAGACAAATCTGTTAAGATTAGAAGTTTTGCAGATATGGTCACTATAAACTGTTTGATGGAAAACAGTTGCATGAAGATTCTTCAGAAATGACTCTTTTGTGTCAGGCTTGGAAAGACATGAGGATGAGTTAAAAATTGTAAATATTCTTTGTTTGTTAAACTATTACTTCCAACATATTACAGGAAAAAAAAAAAAAAAAGAGCGAGAACAGGGAGAAACATTATTTAATATTGTAAAATTTGCTTCAATACAATGCAACACTTCACAGATTAATTACAAACCATGCTCAAATTAGCTCAATCTCTTAACAAGATCAAGCCGACTCAACATTTCCATGTTTGCTGCTCACCGAGAGATGGATCTGGCATCATTGTTGGAGTCCACCAATCTCCCATGTCAACCTTCAGCTCGGATGGGATTCTCCAGTGTCCTGCTCATCCAAATGAGACGCAAGGCTGGACACAAGTGGCTGGGCCAGAGACAGAGGCTAGCACTCGGCCATCGCGCCTGAAACCGAAGAGAGGCGCACTGGATTACACAGCAGAAGGCCTGTGAAGCCGGATTAAACAGCCGTGGAATCCCACTGCAGGATTACCAGAAGCAGCGGGGGACGGAGCGGGTGGAGATCACGCAGAGCAAGAAAAGCATAAAGCACAGGAGGATTGATGTGTCATACAAGTGCATTTCCCCCCAAACCAGTTAAGTGCAAACCCCGCCCCACAGCCCATTTCATTGGTTAAGCCATTCACACAGACACTTGTCAAGAAAAGGTAAGACTTCACAGATTCAGTTCAGAATTCAGAAAAAAACATGGATGCATCCAATCGCGAAAAACAGTAAATACTTTGAGGAAGTGCTACCAACAACACAATTGTGTAGTAGACGATGAGCTCTGCAATTAACATGACAAATGAAATGGGTCTATGCCTTAAAAAAAAAAAAAAAAACACTTACACTTTTAAAATGTTTTGTTGTTTTGCAGTGCAATTATCTACACATTTTCAAATCAAGATACATTTACTTGAGAAGCAAAATGACTTAAGATATAATTAGTGTTGTTTTTGGCGGCCTGTTTTAATTTTAGTTTTAGTCTAGTCTTTGTGTGAAACTGTCATTTTAGTTTTTATTAGTTTTAGTCACGTTCATACTCTTTTTAGTCTAGTCAAGTTTTAGTCAACTAAAAGTCTGAGCATTTTAGTCTAGTTTTAGTCGACGAAAACTGATGACATTTAGTCTAGTTTTAGTCAATGAAAATTGTATTTTAGTCTCTTTTTAGAAATGCAATTCTATTTAACCCAGTCAATATAGTATAAGTACCTAGTAGTATAGACGAAACCAAAATTTTCTTTTAGCCAAACCCATTTCAAACAAGGTTATCTTATTATATTATTGTAACCTTATAGACTCAAGAATACATCCATTCCAGACACAGAAGACGCTCTGATTTGAATTTACAACATTAATTTTACCAAACAAACATGTTAGAAGTACACACACATAAATTTAAATAAAGACGAACTCCGGCCGGCCGGCCATCGGTCCCTTTCTCTGTGTCAGACTTAACTTTGTTTGGTTTTCGTCTTCTAAATCAGTGTTTCCCAACCTTTCGTGGCACCCTTTGGAAATTTTAACAAATTTGTGGCACCATACAAAATTAATTTTGTCACAATATTTGAATTTCTAACTTCGATATGATAATTTGAAAAGTATAGATATTCGGTACAACAGGGAAGAACTGCAGAATATAATGTCATACAGATATTTTTAATATTATAAAAAGAAATGTGTCTATCAATGGTGGCAATCAGTAGGCTAATTTCTAATGAAGAGACCAATTTATATGACAGATTTTAATGTAGGCTTTTATTCATATGTAAACATTGTGAGATAGCTAGTTATAATGGTAATTAAACAAAGTTTTGATTTTACAGCTGGGTAATTTTGTTGCAGTAGCACGAGATAGCTTGATTTAAAACTTTGAATTGAATAAAAAAATGACAAGGAGGCTAAGCAGTTAATAATAAAATAAGAACAAATAAAGAAATTACTAATGATAGCACAAATAAAAAAAAATCACGATAGGCCTACAAATGAAATAAATTGCTTTTTAGTTTTTCAGGTAGGTCTAACACACAGTAGGGCTATTAAGAGAATTTTTTTTTTACCAATTATCCAAATAATGTTTAATCCTAGAAAGCTATTATCATCAGAGGACACATGAGCATAACGGTTAGCAGATCAATGAATGAGAGGGCAGCGTTACCAGAGTTGCCCATTTACCACACCTTGTTACAGCACAGTAGGGCTATTGCAAACAGAAACAATACTGTACTACATAGATGTTTCCTGTCAGCTCGATTTTTGAGTGGACTTTGCTGTTCCGATGAGCATGAACGCGAGCGACTGAGCGGAGCACACACACGCATAGAGCGGATAACACGCAGAGCGTCACACCACGTGAAAGTGAATCCTGAGCGGTGAACTCATTTTCGGCAGCCGGAATTTCGGTGCATCTCTAATTATTGCCGACATTAGAAATGGATATTATATAATAGCTGCTTTTTTGAACATTTTAGCAATTTAAAAATATTAAAAAAGGATTTTTTACACGGCACCCCTGCTCTCGACAGACGCGGCACCCCGGTTGGGAAACACTGTGTTAGAGGAGCTTGCCCTTATCTGTGCTTTTTAAACTGGCTGGATGTATAATGAAGTGCTGATGAACGTAACTTTTCAGCTTGGATTTAGAAATCCTGCTTATAGCAATGCTGCATAAGTATAAGTCCAGTCACCTTATCTCTACAACAGTGAGTCTAGCATCAGCCTTTATCATTTTAAATTATTTGCATGTGAGGCTGTACTTTTTTTTTTTTTAATTTTATTCTATATTTTAAACTTTTACATAATGTTCACTTATGTCAATCTGTATTTTTTGAACCAGAATAGTCTCAAGAGATTTTACTTGATAAATTTCCACCCTATCACTTTTTTCACCTTTTTTATCACCTTTTTGTTACTTTGCTATTAAGTTTATGCAGATGACATCTGTTATGATTGGCTAAATCCCTCACCTCTGAAAGAAGTGATAATCCATGTTTATGGGTTGCATTTTTACTGTGGCGGTTAATATTGTTGCTGCCTCGCCATTTTTCTATAAAAGCCTCCAGTACATGGACCCTTTCCACAAACTGTGATGACGAGTTATTAGCATGGTAAATCTAGTAAAGTTTTCATTTTAATTAAAAAAAAAAAAAAACATATTTATACATCATACTTTGTGTTTCTCTACCTTGGCATTAAATTACAGAAAACTGGTTAATGCTGCTACGTGACTGTTTCTAATACTATGGCTGAGGGAGTGATAGCGAATTTGACATCTTTCTCTTTTTTTAACCAATGTAATCAGTCTCTCTATTTTTGTGGGAACTCAAAAATAATATTTGGAGTTTCAGTTTTACACTGTAAGTTTACCCAACTATGAAGACTTCTGCTTCTGAAAACCCTGTAAATGTGAAAAGGGTCCATTGTTACATTACAGGTTCAGTATCATCATCTTCCTCTCTTTCCAGCTTCCTCAATGTTTCAAAACTGTGCAGCCAACTGCAATATGTAAACGGAAAGGTGAGAAACATCCTGTTTTCCATAATCAGCAATCAAATATTAACATTTCTATGCACAGGTTTGGGAGCCGCAGCAGAGCAGTTGAACCAGACCGAGCTGGCAGTGCTGCTGAACCTGCTGCAGGGTCAAACAGACAATCTAAGCATCCCGCAGATGGCGGAGTATCTCCGCAGCTCGTCCTCTGAAGCCTCCACGTCAGTGCTCTCCAGAACGCCCGCCGCCCTCTCCACCCCTGAACCGGACGCGGCGCCGCAGCTCGAACTGCTTAGTCATCTCTCCACCTTAATCCAATCCTCTAGCGTCCCGCAGCCGGCAGAACTCCCGCAGGAAGACCAGGCCGGCCTGCTCACGCTCCTGTTGGAGCAGCTGATAAAGGCCCCGGCGCCGGGGGCGGAGCAGGCAGATGAAAGCAACGGAGTCCGGCCGGATGAGGGTACGGCACGAGGCGGCTCCGCTTCTGTCATGGGCGGCGATCGCGAGGGCAAGTGTTAGTTAAGTCTATGGGGGGGCGGGACCTGAGTAGTCAAATGCTGTGATTGGCCTGCAGGCTCGTTATGCGAGACCCACCCGCATCAAAGAAACCATACGCTTTTCTTGCAGAGATGTCACTCTTTTTTTTGTTGTTGTTGTTTTCTTCCTAATGTCTTACAGAGGGGGAAACGTTTAATTAGTTGAAAGGCTTCAGGCTAACGAATAGAGAAATAAATTGTCATGTTTATTTGAAAATCCAGATGTTTATTTTCTGCTTTTCGTGAACTTCCATTGAGTTTTACATTCATGCAGTATTTAGTTTTATTTTCAAAGGAACAAAATCCCCAGAGCCCCGTCTGCTCGCTCACTGCGTCGGTGCCCAGTGGACTTTTTGTGTGCAAAAATCTGCTCACAGACAGGACGTGGGAGCTCTTCATCTATTGGCACACACTGCAAGTCCTTGAGAGATGGTTACAGTGTGTGCGTTAAATTGTCACTCTTTTAAATCCAGATTAAACAGTCCTAATAAAGAGCCATTTTGGACACATCTCTATTTATGTGCCTCTCTTCTAGTACATTCAGAAAACAACACTTAACTGGAGTAAGCTCAGTAACATTTCCGACTGCTGACTTGCATGCATCATTTAGCATCTTACTGAATTGGTTTAGCACAGTTGGGTGAATCTTCAAATCCTGTCAATAATATGCCCGTATCATATTTCACTCTGACATTGAAGAATTTATATAGAATTTGTTTTTCATTACTGTAATGCATAACCTATATTTTATATCTGCATTACAGTAGTAAGAATATAATTTATATGTACATTTCATTGCTGTAATGCAAAAAAATATAGTATATATTGCATTACAGTAAGAATTTAAAAAAAAATTTTTTTTTTAATTAATAAAATTATAATGTATAATTTTATACAGCATGGTTTTAATTATAGTCATCGTCACATGACCAGCATTTTCGTCTCGTCTCGTTTTCGTCACGTAATAAAGGTTCGTTGACGACGATATTTAGTCATAATTTTCGTTGACGAAAGCAACACTAGATATAATACTTGTTTTCTGAAAAATGTATCAAAATTAAGTGACTATGCTTAAAATAACAAAAGTATCTTAACCCATTGGAATATATGGTCAATAGAATGCTTTATATTTATATTTTATGTTAAGCAAAGGAGTTATGACTAAGGCCCAAGCCATTGTTCTTTTTTCCTCTTGGATAATTCATTTTCATATGCTTTTTATCCACACCATCAAATCCATTGATATTTGCAAGGTACAATCTGTAAATTCTTTCTCTTTTTTTTTTCTTGAATTATGTAAAAATTAGTGCTGACAAATAATTAATCGCGATTAATCACATCCAAAATAAACGTTTTTGTTTACATAATATGCGCGTGTGTACTGTGTATATTTATATATATATATATATATATACAAACACATGTATGTAAATATTTAAGAAAAATGTTGTTTATATAATATATATATATATATAAGAATATAAATATATACATGTAAATATTTTCAAAATACATACTGTATGTGTGTGCTTTTATATATACACATAATAAATATACACAGTACACACACACACATATAATGTAAACAAAAACTTTTATTTTGGATGCGATTAGTCACGATTAATCGTTTGACTGCACTAGTAAAAATGTATTCGATTTACTTTTTTACTGTTGTGACAAGTTTCCATAATGCATATTTATCAAAATATATTTTATATGAAGTGTATATGCATAAAGTAAAACATTTAAGATGTATAAATGTGAATATAAAGGTTAATTATGTGTTTCAATTTACACATTGTTTGGTGAACAAGGATGTGGAATGGTCCCGATCCCAATTGCCCACTCGCTCTCTTGCCCTACTTTCCTGTCTATACTCCACTGTCTTATTCAGAGAGACTAAACTAAATCCAAAAATAAAATGCGAGAGGTCATAATGGCAGGGTTTGGAAAAATCCTATTTGAAAAACTATAAGCAATTAGTAACAGATGCTTATCTTAGCAAACACCGCTATGTTATTTTCACTGGGTATTTGCAGGTTTTGTAGAGTTGGATTTAAAACTTTTTAAGACCTTTCTGATGCCACTTCAAGTGAAATTAAAGGCCAATTTCACAGTAACAAAAGGGCTCAATTCTAGCATTTCTGAGCTTTTTTGACAGGTTTTTCCCACCATTTTGTGCTTTGAACTCTGATTCCACTGTCTGCATTCTTATAATATACATTAAAATGACCATGTATACACCTGGCCAGTTTCTAATAAGAAAAAAGTTCATTATTATAAAAAAATAAAAATAAAAAATAAGCTTTTCTGACTACCCCAAGTATGTGCTTTCAGTGATCTGATCACAAAATGTTTTAGACCTGATTTTTCCTTTGCTTTTGATTTTATATGGTTTGTTCTGGCATACAGATTTATGGATGTGTGAACTAATATGTTAATAATTAATCCTCTATGCTCCGCTTCTTTTCCTTATGTTTTAAACTGTACTTTGTTTTCAGTACCTGTTATGATGTTAAATGAAAAACAACATTGCTTTCTGTAGTCAAGGTCATTCTGTTCTGAGAGGCTTGGGCGGTGGAGAGTGGTTTTATCAAGAAGATATTAGCACGCTTAGGGAGAGAGTAGATAAGGGACTTTAACTCCATGTCAGCAGCTGGAGTGATTCTCATTCTTCTGATTTCACAAGCGATCTCATGGATGGGTGGAACATTAACTTATATAACATTACTTAGTGCTGGGCGGTATACCGGTTCATACCGAATACCGGTGTTTATTTTTGTTATGATATGAATTTTTAAAATAACGCAATACCGGTGTACGTCGCTTAAACAACGTTGGGAACGCAACACTGTTTGAAAGAAGTCCCTTTTCACTGTTGCACTGTGGCGAGGGAACAGCTGTATGTGTTACGAAGCGTGAAAGTTCTGAAACTGAAGCTGTAGAACTAATAGAACGTGATGACACAGAAGATCCATGTCAGCAGCTGGAGTGATTCTCATTCTTCTGATTTCACAAGCGCTCTCATGGATGGGTGGAACATTAACTTATATAACATTACTTAGTGCTGGGCGGTATACCGGTTCATACCGAATACCGGTGTTTATTTTTGTTATGATATGAATTTTTAAAATAACGCAATACCGGTGTACGTCGCTTAAACAACGTTGGGAACGCAACACTGTTTGAAAGAAGTCCCTTTTCACTGTTGCACTGTGGCGAGGGAACAGCTGTATGTGTTACGAAGCGTGAAAGTTCTGAAACTGAAGCTGTAGAACTAATAGAACATGATGACACAGAAGAACTCATCCACAATATCCACATTGACCGCCACAAATATCCACCGCCCCCTGCCATCAGCTCCCGCGTCTCACACACACACGAGGAAATCAAAATCGTGAATCGAATCGTGAGTTGAGTGAATCGTTACATCCCTAGTGCTTAGTCACTATTTAGTGGTATTTTTGACAATATTCACTCATCATGACAGTAAAATAGGGCATTCTAAGTCAATATACTGCAGTATTTACTCTCTCAATCAGTAGAAAATATGGTTAACACCCGGTCATGCGTGAAAAAAAAATACCGTCATGTACCGTGAAACCGGTATAATTTTGAAAAATACCGTGATATAAATTTTTGGTCATACCGCCCAGCACTAACATTACTCACATTTAAAACACGGTTGTAATTTAATATCCTGTTCCTCAACAAAGGCCAGAATTGATCACCTCAGCACAGTTACAGAAGCAATACAGGAGGAAACTAAACAGTTTTACTCCCACTACAATGAATATATTTTTACCTAGTACACAAATCCTGTACATTTTCAAATCTCAAAAAAAATAAAAGTTTTAGTTAACGAACATGCATTGTATAAAATATAAACGTATAGCCCACACGAGTCTGGCCTACATGCTGTTTTATTACTGATTTTATTATTACTTTGTTAACAACTACATTATGCACCTGCTTTCCAACACCAATGCCAAATGAGATATTGCTTCAAAACGAAATGACATTAGAGCAAAGCAACCAGATTCAGTGGATTGTTTGGGTTTTATCACTAGATGGCAGAAACGTGCACTGCGGGTAATCAACCCAATACATTTGTATTTGAAGAACTTTGCCATCGCTACTTAGCGACACCAGTTAAATCTGATTCTAATATTCTCAGTTCTCACTATAACATTGCTTGTTTGAAAATCATATTTCACACACATTTGTTTACTCGCATTCAAAGGACGCAGTGGGTCTGTTTTCAGTCAGCTACATAGACAGCATTTTTGGGCGGATTTGAACATGTCTCTTCGCACCTAGACGCGCTGTCTATGTAGGCAGCACACGACAATTAGAGACACAACCGGAGTTTTAGCTTTAGCACAGCGGCTAACACGGATAGTCAAACAGGTTGACTTACATCAGCTGCGGCTCCACGGATCCAAGATACAGACCGATGAGTTTTTTCAGACTGGTCCGTGTTTAAAGTGTTTAAAGATGCCGTGTGTTTGTGTGAGACCGCCGCGCGAGTATCATCCACCTGCCATGAAGCGCAGGAGATGTTTGGATGATTTGAAGTGCACCTCTGTTCTTCTAAATAAACAAGCACGACTCTCATTGGCCAGCCTGTTGTCAAGCAACCAGCAACTCGCCATTTGATTGGCTGGATCATCCTTACAACACGCAACAGGTGTTTAACGCCTTCCTACAGAGAACTAACTGTAAATAATAAAATACACAAAGAAATGTTATTGATTTACTTGATTTTGTTTAACATTTATTTGTTGTATTATATCTATTTAACCTATTTTCACTTGTCTTTTATTAACTGATTTATTTTCTTCTGTATGGTCGAAACATGGAATATATATATATATATATAAAATGCTAGTGATGTCAGACGATTAATCGCGTCCAAAATAAAAGTTTTTGTTTACATAATATATGTGTGTGTGTACTGTGTATATTTATTATGTAGGCTATATATAAATACACACATGCATGTATATATTTAAGACAAATATGTTATGTTTATATATTAAATATATTTATATATAATATAAATTATGTTAATATAAATATATACATGTAAATATTTTCAAAATATATACTGTACGTGTGTATTTAGGGCCTATATATACATAATAAATATACACAGTACACACATATAATATGTACTTTTATGTACAAAGACTTTTATTTTGGATGCGATTAATCGCGATTAATTGTTTGACAGCTCAAAAAATACGCAACTAAATAAATAAATAAACTCAGTCAAAATAATCTCTCTCTGCATAAAAATTGTATGCACATTTTTATTTATTTTTATAACTATTTATTAATCACTTTGCTCCTAAATATTTAAGGTTGTGTCCTTAATACTGTTTCACCATGGCCTATAACATACGTTTTACCAAGTTTTAGTGACTGGTTATCTGCTGCTGACGTCATATTTTCACGCATACATGCACGCGCTTGATATTTAATCAGGAACTCAAGACCAAAGTCTGAGCTGACAGAGAAACTTGATCATTTTTGTTTTGTCAGTTTATTGACAAAATTGAATTGCTGAGTTTACGGCTGTTTGCAGAAACCGTATTATGAACAGAAGAAAATGCATTCAGTCACAGGCCTCCTTATTCTCAGTAAAAAGTCAAACCACAGTTTTCTAATTGTGCTATTCATATGCATTTTATTTAATATGTAGCTTGATTTATTAGAAATTATTATTATAATTAATTTATTAATGTACATTTATTATCATTTGCTATAACATATTATATGTTTGATCTTGCCTAAGGGAACCATATACAATAAATTATACAATAATAATGCATAAGTTGGATGCTTCATCAGCCTTTATGAGCTGTATTTGGCTCCTCCCAGAATCATTCAAGATTTTCTCCTCCCTTTCAAAATATGCATGTTTTATTATTGGTATTAACAATTTTTTCGTGCTGTCCATGATCCTGTAAAAAAAGACCTGCAACCCATTTCTGGTCACGGCCCACCAATCGACAGCCACTGGTTTGCAGCAATGCATGAGACGCTGAGCAATGCAGTTTTCTCATCTGTTTCAGGTGCAGTTCACACAAGGAGCACAAAGGCACCAGAAGGTGGAGGATTCCTCATCCACAATGTTCTTCCCCGACTTCGGTGGGTCTTTGCATTCAGCTATGAAAGCCTGCAGCTCTGATAGCGGCGCTCCATGCTTCTGATAGTGCTGCAGGTAAAGAGAGAGCAGAGTCATGATGTGTGATCATTCACGGTGCTTGCTAAGACTGTCAGCCTCACAGTTAGTTCACAGTGTTCATAGTCACAATAGGCCCATCACTACTCCTCACAACTAACCCAAACTTCAGCACATAACTTGCACATAATCGATCGCATCCTAGTAATCACGCATCAGTGCGTCAGCTCACCACAAAACCAAAGCATGCACTTGAATAGACTCACCTTGATGGTTTCATAGGTGTCTGTGATAAGGGCAATGAAGAGGCTCAGAATCATGAATGTAAAGAGTGGGACGAAGGTGTAGATATACATTCTGCTGAACATCCACACCAGATCATTCTTGTCTCGGATTTTGGTAAAGGTTGAGTAGATTTCATCCCCATTAATCATGGAAAAAAGGCAGTTCGCTACCATATTAAATGACCGAAACTGTGGAGAAATAAGCATTTTCATCATTTTCTTCATAAAGCAGGGATGCCATTGTTTTATTTTATTTAAATGCTTAATTTAAGCCACTTAAATGGCTAGCTGATATTAAATACTCATACTCCATCTAAAACTATTTTTTATGCATGTAGCTTTTGTGAGCTCATGTTCATCATGTATAAACTACACTGAATATTTCATGTACTTTTAAAAATTAATTTGTAACACTGCATGCATAGCCATTTCATATGTTTACACTTTATCTATACAATATTTATTTTCTTTCATTTTTACTGTTGAAAGCAGGATTTAATTTTTTTAATTTTCACGCTGTACATTAGCAAACAGCAGGTTAAGGCCTTTATTTGCACATTTGCAGTGTCAAAATTACTGATTGAATAAACACATCAAGTAATCTATTTAAATAATGGTTTATCTCGCAGGGTTTAGGGTTGATTTTATTTGTGAAAAATAAAATGGCTTTGCAAAAATGGTCCTATAGCACATTAAATTAGATTTTACAGATACAAATATTCTATTAATCCTCATATAGTATGAAGCCATACAAAGAAAAAAAAATATGTCCACTGTATAGAATAATGACAACACTGTACATATACTGTGATTATATAAAGACAAGACAATATATAATAATGTAAGGAGTATACGCAGAAGTATAAGCATGTGAAATGTTTGACACAACGTCTGAAGCAATAAAAGTCAAACTTTTCACAGTTCATGCTGGCTTTGGTATGTTATAGTTATGAATATATTTTTTAATATTGCTCACGTTTTCATGGTGTGGCCCCAAAACGATCCATCCGCAGAAGCAGTAGCTAAGAAAGATCATAACAGCGCAGAAGGAGAATCGAATGACGTTAGGAAGTGCAGCCTGCAGAGTGAGGATGAGGATCTGGAGACACAAGAAATACAGACTCATCACTGTCTAACATTAATTACTAAATACACTGAAATACACTAAAAGGTGTTTCGCCAATGCTACTTAATGTGGCTTAATGTTTAAAACACACACACACACACACACACACACACACACACACAAAACGAATAAATGAGCGACTTACATAATATTTCTGAAAGAACCTCAGGTAATGCATTACTCCAATCCACACAAGCATTGTTGCTGTGCCCAGTAAAATACTGCACACATCATAACTTGTCAGTTCCTGAAAACAAGACAAGTACTGAGCATTAGTGCATGCATCTACACTATTGTGCCTGTCAGCTCATATGATGAACAGAAACAGACCGTGACTTAAAGGGGTCATATGATGCAATTTCATTTTTTCCTTTCTCTTTGGAGTGTTACAAGCTCTTGGTGCATAAAGAAGCTCTGTAAAGTTGCAAAGACTAAAGTCTCAAATCCAAAGAGATATTCTTTATAAAAGTTCAGAGTCAGCCACACCTACCTAAAACGGCTCTGGAAAATAATGTGTTTTTTTAACTTTAAACCGCATAAACACATTTCATTACACCAAATACACCAAATAATGTTCTTTTTAGCAGCATCATATGACCCCTTTAATTCCTTTTAAAGCCTCTTGCGCATCTCTTGCTCACCTTGCTCTGTATGCATATTTTGAGAGCTGATCCTACAATAGTCAGCGTGTCACTGATGATGATGAGAATGTACCAGCCGTTGATGAACTCCATTCTCTCAGACCAGCAAACTCTTTTATTGAGGTAAATGGATGAGAATGTGGTGTACTCCTGATGAGAAAGCACACGCATATGACATGTTAGTAGCAGGAATTTATTGTTTTTTTAAAGTATGATATAACTCACTTGACGTCTGTGCTGCAGTCATTTTGGATAAAATATGTAATTTGGGTAACACTTTAAAGACTGATTCTCACTATTAATGAGTTGCTTATTAGCAAGCATATTACTGGCATATTGGCTGTTTATTAGTATTTATAAAGCACATCTTAATGTCTTATTCTGTATGACCATATTGTAGATCCCTTAAACAAAACCCCAAACACCTCACTAACAATTAATAAGCAGCAAATTAAGACATAGACAAAAGTCATAATTAATAGTTAGGCTAGTCATTAGTGAAAATTAGTCCACAAACTAAAGTGTGACCCCAAATATGGTTGTAAAGTCTTTTCCATAACCTACTGACTTTAATTTCTTAATTTTATGACTTTATTCCTGTAATATGACAACTTCACAACATTCTATTTTATTCCTATGTACCTAAAAATAGAATAGAATAGAATAGAATAGAATAGAATAGAATAGTGGTTTTTTGGGCTTGTAATTGTAGAGCTACACTTAAAGGGATAGTTCACCAAAAAATGAAAATTTGCTGTTAATTTAGTGTTCAGTTTCTTGCGCAGACCAATCGTTTCACTTCATAAGACCTCAATATATTGTCAAAAGCCACAGGGATTAATTTTGTGTTTTCTGCATGTGCTTTTTTGAGTCTCAAAGTGCCGGTAGCCATTGACTTGCATTTTATGAATCACCAATGAACACGGTTTCAGCTTAAAATCTTCTTTACTGTTCTACTAAAGAAAAAAGTCACCTCTGGCCATTTTCCCAGTCTTATGAAGTGAAACGATTGGTCTGCGGAAGAAACTGAACACTAAATTAACAGCAAATGTTAATTTTTAGGTGAACTATCCCTTTAATGGGACGGCCATATCAGACTTACAAACTGCAAGAGCATGCCGTTGTAGACTGAGCGTGTGCAGAGGATGAGCGAGAGCAAACAGGAGCAGATCACCACACAGTCGAACAGAACGATGAGCTGATAGTGAAGTTCTGCTGGAACAAACACAGCAAAACAGACTTTCAGACATTTTCTCACATACTATTAGTTAGTTACATGGACAACATAGGTAAATCAGTGACTAGAAATGTATTCATCATCCTCATTTTTATTAGTTCAGAGTCATGCAGTGGATAACTGATCACATGAACATGTTGAGTGGGGGGGTGTATCGAAAATCGGTAAGGAATGAAGCTACAGAGGCCCTAGAAAGAACTTGGAAACTTAAGGATAATACAAGTACATGTTCAAGTTTGCAAGGTGTAATACGAACAGTACTTGGATACTTTTTTGGCTGTCAAATAAAAGTACAGTGAGAATTTCAGCACAAAGCTTCCATTTTATTGGTCAAAAACTGAGATTTAGTAGTAAGCAGCTAAACATTTGTGACCCTGGAGCACAAAAGCAGTCTTAAGTCGCTGGGGTATATTTGTAGCAATAGCCAACAATACATTGTATGGGTCAAAATTATTGATTTTTCTTTTATGCCAAAAATCATTAGGATGTTAAGTAAAGATCATGTTCCATGAAGATATTTAAGATGATTTTCTCAATATTTTGATTTTTTTGCACCCTCAAATAGTTGTATCTCGGCCAAATATTGTCCGATCCTAACAAACCATACATCAATGGAAAGCTTATTTATTCAGCTTTCAGATGATGCATAAAAACCCTTATGACTGGTTTTGTCATAGGGGCAGAGCTACATAAGGTCTATATGTCCACTGAAAATCACCTGGACAGCAAGTGGATCATAAAAGTGAAGCCAGCTCTAAGAAAAGTTGTGGCATTACGTGTTTGCAGATTGGTCACTTGTTTGATATTTAGTATATAATCATTCATAAATGTTTAAACCTGCCTGAAGTTTCCAAATATGCTCTAATAATTTAGTTAATGTCATGACTATGATGACTGCTGATTTTGTATAGAGGGGATTTTGTGTTCTTTTGTGTGTGTGTGTGTGAGTGTGTGTGTGAGTGTGTACCTACTTAACCATATTTGGGGGAAAAATTTGTACCCAAAAGTGAGCTAAATCTGACAAAATCTCCACCAAGTAAATCAATCAAAGACCAAAAGTTATTTAATTTTACAGCACATTTAACTTCTATCACAAAAGTCTTTGGTTTTTCATCTTAATGTGACAGTGGATGTTTACTATTTAGAAAACTGTGCGCAATAACTGTATGACTTCTGCCATCCTTACCACAGTAATTACATTAGATTGTACAGCTGTGTTATTATGACAAATGATGATGTACCTGTCTCTACATGTGGATCAATATCAAAAGTCTCATTGGCTGGTAAAACGTTAGCATGTCGATATAAGTCTTGACAGATGGACAGAGGAGTGAACACGTCATCAATCCTCTCAAACGCATGATTATCAACAGTCAGGTTTTGTAGCTGTAGATACTAAAAAAACAATCAGACAAATCAGATGCAAGCGATAAAAGAGATTAAATCACGCCACCTCTATGAAACGTAATGTTTACCGCATATATAGTGCTTGTTTTGCACATTTACATGCATTTCATGATTAATATTTAGTAAACTCCACAGGTCTGTACAAATCCTAGAGAACAATGTTATCCTGCATGATTTCAGCATATTCCATTTGCATATTCAGTCTGCATTCGTAGGAGAGGAGGGGTAGATTTAAGTTGAGTTTCTTTGAAAATCCGATCTTTTTCTGCTTATTTTAATGTTCCAGTTCTCACTGTACATTATAAATATGCACTGAAAAAAACTGAAACAATGTCATTTATTTAAAATGCATTGTCTAATCAGATAATAATGGAAAATCATGGTTTTCAGTTTCAACCTTTTCTGTTTAGTGTGTCTAAAAACAAATAACACTCTTCATAGAAAAATTAAAAGAAACAATTTTGTTTAAATAGTGTGTTGATGTGCGGAACACATACTGGTTTACTAGTGTTACTGACTGCAGAAATTATCGTGGGTTGGTTGGTTTATTTATTTATGATAGATTTTTTAAAAGATTATATTTTTTAAAAGACATCACAATAAACATTGAGGTCTTTCAAAAACAATGTTGCCATCTTTAAGTGAACTAAATTAAACATTGAGTAACAAAATGTTTTTAGTTGATCTTGAGTAAATTAAACATTTGTGACCCTGGACCACAAAACCAGCCACAAGGGTCAATTTTTCGAAATTGAGATTTATACATCATTAGGATATTTGACCGAGATACAACTATTTGAAAATCTGGAATCTGAGGGTGCAAAAAAAATCTAAATATTGAGAAAATCATCTTTAAAGTTGTCCAAATGAAGCTCTTAGCAATGCATATTACTAATCAACTTTTAATATATTTACGGTAGGAAATTTACAAAATATCTTCATGGAACATGATCTTTACTTAATATCCTAATGATTTTTGGCATAAAAGAAAAATCAATAATTTTGACCCATACAATGTATTGTTGGCTATTGCTACAAATATACCCCAGCGACTTAACACTGCTTTTGTGCTCCAGGGTCACAAATGGTTACTGTATTTTTAGGGCAACAGTAAATGCTGTTCTTTTGAGCTTTCTATCAAAATCAAAGAATCCAAGATAAATAACTAAATAAATAATCAGAAAAAAATTAAATAACGTTTTAATGGTTTCCACAAAACATTAAGCAGCACAACTATTTTAAACACTTTTAATACTGATGATGATTAGAATGATTTCTGAAGGATCATGTGACACTGAAGTAATGATGAGAAATGATGCTGAAAATTCAGCTTCGCCATCACAAATTACATTTTTAGAATATAGTAAAATAGAAACAGATATTGTAAATAGTATTAATATCTGACAGCATTACTGTTTTCACTGTATTTTTGTTCAAATACAACCTTGATGAGACATTTCAAAAACATCAAAAATTCCTACACCATGATAACTTAATAAAATAAACTGAATATTTTTGCCATTGTGTCATGTTGGTTTACTGCTTGTTATGTAACACTTCAGCTAATCCACGTCATCACACATTTGCGAGATTTCGTTAAAGTTGAGTGTTTTCATTTGTGCGCCTCTTGCTTTGAAGACAGCAGCAGGGTTTGATGAGGTGAAGGGTCCCGAACGCATCCCCCGGAGGCCCTTGTGAAGGGCATCCATGTGGCATAACGTTCCAAGAAGAACCTCATCATGCCAGCTAATTTGTTTGAGCAGGTGTTTATACAAAAAGGGAAGACAAAAAGGGGGTAGACTTGTTATGCCTTATATAACACACTGGCAGATGACTAATTATCGTTATATGTAAATAAATACCTTTGCAGTGTTAGTTTTAGTAGAACTCTTTTTGTATTACCGTTTCATTTCCTATTCAGACTTCAGAGACATTAAGTATTGCTTAGAGGAGATGACCGAACACATAGGAGGGAGAGAGAGCAAAAGCATGCAGGTGTTTCCAGAGATAAATCCAAAAGATCCTCCCCCGCTGTGCGTCAGGCAGCCACAACCTCGGCAGTCATGAGAGGTAATTAAAATCAGCGCTATCATTGCATGTTTGGAGAGGTGCACTTTAGGGAGGAAGGATGCTCTGGCACTTCAGCGGAGGAGGGAACAGAGCAAAATCATCAGCCATTGTGTACAGAGGCTGCCTCCCACTCAACTGCCTCACAAAGCTCTGATTTACTCCCATGTCGATGAGGGTACCAATGCAAATGCAAACACAAATGCATGGAAATTATCGTACATGATGTGGACATCTCCGACACGACGCGGGACAAGCGCAGTGTCCCTGTTGCACATCTTGCAGTATAATTTACATGTTATGATCCGGAAACACAAATAGGGAGAGGAGAGATGAGGAGAGTTTGTGCTCAAGGAGGGAGTTTTTGGGTCACTGGCTCTCTCTTAGTTGCCCACTTGGTAGTGACAGCTGGCAGCTGGGAGCCAGCTTTGCCCCTTGGTGAACACCTGGGTAAAATCCCCCTCGGCCTGTCATAGAATCCCAGAAGCTCCTTCTCACCTCCTGAGGGAGGGCAATTTTCTCTCCTGCTTTTGCCTGTGGGTTTTTATCTCAAGTGGATATTTCAACAATTTCAACAACAAAAAGAAATATTCCCAACATGAAAATTTGGGAGTAGAAGCAAAGCTTAGCATTATACAAAAAGTAAAGAATAAAAAAAGTCTATAGAGATGCACAGATAGGCCTTTAAATGCTAGTGAATTTAGGCGTCACAACATTACAATTCAATTTTTGTTCATTTTGAAAAATGGATATTCATTTTTATATTAGGTAACATTTACATTTAACAGTTTAATTAAATTCTGAGTATTTAAAAAAAATTACCTTCAAGAGAATGTTACATGACAGCTATCTAAATCTAAAAATAGGGGAAACATATAGCATTAACAATTAAAGATCAAATATAGAACAATACTTTTATTTAAAATGAAAATATATCCAATTTATCTCTAATATATAATCAACAAAATACCATTGAGCAGCAAATCAGCATATTAGACATCTGACGGATCATGTGACACTGAAGACTGGAGTAATGGCAGCTGAAAATACAGCTTTGCCATCACAGGAATCAATTATATTATAAATATATTAAAATAGAAAACAGTAACTTTAAATTGTAATAATATTTCACAGTTTACTGTTTTTACCTTTATCAAGTAGATGCAACCTTGAAAAACATTCTTTCAAAAACATTTTTAAAAATTCTTACCAGCTCCATACTTTCGAATTTTAGTGTACATAAAACACAATAATTGAATAAAATTAATTAATTATTTGCCAACATTCTTATGTTGGTTTACTGCTTGTTACGTAACACTTTAGTATATATATATATAAAAATATTATTTGTATTGTTATTACTCTCCATAACTGATAAGATGTATTTAATATATTTAATAAAAACACAGACACTGGTGCGATCATTTAGCATCAGACAGGCAGAAATAAATAGCTGAATCAATAGCTGGTTCCTGATTACAGCACATTTAACTTCTATCACAAAAGTCTTTGGTTTTCCATCTTAATGTGACAGTGGATGTTTACTATTTAGAAGACTGTGCGCAATAACTGTATGACTTCTGCCATCCTTACCACAGTAATTACATTAGATTGTACAGCTGTGTTATTATGACAAATGATGATGTACCTGTCTCTACATGTGGATCAATATCAAAAGTCTCATTGGCTGGTAAAACGTTAGCATGTCGATATAAGTCTTGACAGATGGACAGAGGAGTGAACACGTCATCAATCCTCTCAAACGCATGATTATCAACAGTCAGGTTTTGTAGCTGTAGATACTAAAAAAACAATCAGACAAATCAGATGCAAGCGATAAAAGAGATTAAATCACGCCACCTCTATGAAACGTAATGTTTACCGCATATATAGTGCTTGTTTTGCACATTTACATGCATTTCATGATTAATATTTAGTAAACTCCACAGGTCTGTACAAATCCTAGAGAACAATGTTATCCTGCATGATTTCAGCATATTCCATTTGCATATTCAGTCTGCATTCGTAGGAGAGGAGGGGTAGATTTAAGTTGAGTTTCTTTGAAAATCCGATCTTTTTCTGCTTATTTTAATGTTCCAGTTCTCACTGTACATTATAAATATGCACTGAAAAAAACTGAAACAATGTCATTTATTTAAAATGCATTGTCTAATCAGATAATAATGGAAAATCATGGTTTTCAGTTTCAACCTTTTCTGTCTGTTGTGTGTAAAAACAAATAACTCTTCATAGAAAAATTAAAAGAAACAATTTTGTTTAAATAGTGTGTTGATGTGCGGAACACATACTGGTTTACTAGTGTTACTGACTGCAGAAATTATCGTGGGTTGGTTGGTTTATTTATTTATGATAGATTTTTTAAAAGATTATATTTTTTAAAAGACATCACAATAAACATTGAGGTCTTTCAAAAACAATGTTGCCATCTTTAAGTGAACTAAATTAAACATTGAGTAACAAAATGTTTTTAGTTGATCTTGAGTAAATTAAACATTTGTGACCCTGGACCACAAAACCAGCCACAAGGGTCAATTTTTCGAAATTGAGATTTATACATCATTAGGATATTTGACCGAGATACAACTATTTGAAAATCTGGAATCTGAGGGTGCAAAAAAAATCTAAATATTGAGAAAATCATCTTTAAAGTTGTCCAAATGAAGCTCTTAGCAATGCATATTACTAATCAACTTTTAATATATTTACGGTAGGAAATTTACAAAATATCTTCACGAAATGTTTTTTTAGTTTACCTTGAGTAAACATTTGACTTCCATATTATAAGTAATTTAGCTTTTGTTTATGGTGAAATAAATAAATAAATATATATTGTATATTGCAATAAATAAATATATATTGCTTGTATCTAAAGAAAATAAATTAAGTTTATGGTTAAACTTAAAGAGTTTTAAAAGTTAAAACTTAAAAGTTTTTATTTTATTTATTTATTTATTTATTTTTGAAGTTGGTCCAAAGTATGCTTTTTTTCAGTGTGTACACTGTAAAATATGACCGTGAATTAAACGGTAAAAGACTGTAAAAATGCTACAGTAAAAACCTGTTAAATGGTTAACGGTAAATTCCCCTACTGTATACGGTGAAAAACTGTATTGGACATTACATGTAATTTTACGGCAGTATACCGTTTTTGGAAGTGAAAAAGACAAAAAAGTGAATAACCGTAAATTGACATTCCCAGAATTCCCTGCATTACATTTCAAATTTGATGGTTTTTTGTTG
>NW_015645056.1:360741-368758 GCF_001515625.1 Sinocyclocheilus rhinocerous
TTTAAATAACTATGTTTCTTAGTTTTTTTCTTATCAGTTTTGTATATTTGGGTTGTGTGTTACACCTAATGTTGTTAAATTAATGTTTATTGCATTATTTCAGTTTCATGTGTGTTACCATGATGGTGTTTAGTGTTTGTGTGAATGACACTGTGCACCTTCTATATATGTTATTATTTAAAAGCTGCTTGTGATGGGCTTTGGTTCATCATGTGACTTTCTCATCACCACCTGTATTTGGTGGTTATCAGTGTATTACAAAGGTACAAAACAGATTTCAGTACTTCAATAGGTTGGTACATTAACAGTATATCAGTTAATGAAATTACGGTATTAGTACGGTTAGTAACACCTAAAATGTTGCTAGCGTATTTTTTATGGTAAAATTCCTGCTGCTGTTTTTTTACTGTAAATTTTACGAAAATTTTTTTTACAGTGTAATCCAAAGCACTTACCCTATTGATTATGTACAGGATGTGGTCATGAACCTCGTGTCTTGTGTACAAGGCATAATCTTGATTTCTGTCCTGGTAATTTTTCAGGAAAAGATGTTTGAAGGCGATGATATTTTCCTCTTTGAAGGTGACCATCATCTCATTGCTCAACCCAAAAGAAACTAACTGTGGAACAAATACGACACGCAGGCAGATCATAATCAATTTTATAAACAATATCATCAAGAACAGCTTATCTAGACTAACAAATTGACAGTAAATGAAGTGTGAAATTGAGCTTTGAAATAAGACACATGGTCACAGTCATATTTCCAGTTTTACGAAACAATTGAAATCTAAGGATGGTGAGACGCATGAGAAACTACTACATATTAAATGTAATGCACTCTGAAAATGAAAGGATTTTCATTGGTTATTGAATTAATCTGTGTAACTTAAAAGGTTCTCCTGATGTGGCAGACTACAGCTAACAGACTACTAAAAACTGATTACTTAAGAGTAAATATTTAGAATACCATGGATTTCAGCATTAAACTAACTTATATTGATCATTCAAAAGGCAGTAGTTCAGGAGTAAATCCCATACCTGGAAGGTAATTATGACAATCTTGAGTATCTGCAGCATCATTTTCCACGGCTTACGACCTCTGGCTCTGTACTTCTGGCATGGACTCATGAAGAAATATTTCAGTTTTCTCCTGAAGTTTTCCACAGACTGAGGGTCCACCTGTGATTTAGCTGTTCTGTGGCATGCCGGGTGATTATTTGGACCACCAGACAAAAAATGCTCTCTGTCAGACATTGTGCCAGCTCACTCTGAAATCAGGACGACGGACTGACTTGACACTTAACACACAGGTTTTTTTTTTTGAGGAACTGAAGCTGTTGTCTCGCAGTTTTCAAACTGGTAGAACCAGAGCTCGTCTTCAAGTTGAAGTGCTGCTAAAAGGTATATCAGATAATTTCACATTTTTTGCCGCACATCAGATAATATGCAGATAAAACATTTCTGAGCAGGTTGTGCAGCATTCACTTCATTTGTCTGCCACTACTTGTGGGTGTGGATGTAAAAGTATAAAAAATAAGAAAATGCTGCAGTAACTAGCCTACATGATGTCTCATCTTTAAATGAGAGGTAAATAATTCTCTTGAACATATTTGTAACACATTTTGTAATAGTGAGTGAAGTCAACCAAGCTGCGAAAAGGGCTTTCACACTTGAAATATAAACCTGGGTTATCTTGCCTCATGTTTCACACTGCTCATAATTTACACAGGGTTAATAGTAGGCTACTGTGTTTTCATGAATTGACGTTTCACACATTCCTAACTGCGGGTTAATGTTCTTATTTGCATATTTATGGAGTCAGTGTCATTGATTGGACGAACGCAGCACTTGACCTGTTTATGCATTGGGTCTCGTATTATCCACCTTTTTCTTGTCGTAAAAATGGGCGCGGCCATTTGTAAATTCTATGGGTCTGGCTTCCGGTCTCATCTGCTTCCAGCTATTTTTAGCTGTACAAAACAGTTCGTTTTGCTGCTTGATATTGAAAGTTGGTGTGTCTTATCAAATTATTTTAATGTATTATCTTATGAACACACTGGTTTGTAGTGCAAACAGTTTTACCGTTTACTGCACGTTGTTATTCTCCTCGTTATTTACCTATAGCAGCTAATGAACCGGAAGTCTTACCCATAGGCTTACTTCCGCGTTGAAGAAATTGGTGGATAGGCTGTGTTGCCGACTGTATTATCAAGTTTTCTACAATGGACGGATTGTAAGGTAAGAATTAAGCGGTCTCTTCTTCACTCTAGTTGACGCGGTTTCATTCACCACATTTTCCCGCATGTTATAGCATCTAGCCGCAACCAAAGCTGTTGAAAATTTCTAAAAACTGCAACATTATGATACGGCATTATTTCACACTTTTCACGTTTGGCACCGTGTGAAGCTTAAAAGCGGTGCTAATCCTGCTCAAACGCGGAACGACGATAACCCCGGGTTAAACACAGTGTGAAAAGCCCTAACAAGTTCCTGTATCATTTTAAACTTGCTTTTCAATTCATCATGTTGTTTTTCGAACATAATGCTGACTGAAATGTCACAAGCATGGCTGGTGGCAAAACCAATCTTCAGAATTCCAAGCTGACAGTTTCATAAAATTGTGTTGACAGTCCATAAAAAACTGGAAGCTGGTTCTTTCTTCCTTAAGTGTAGTTAACCTTTAAGGTGTTTTAACACATTTAACATATTTTAGCATTTGTGTCGAACAAGTGTACAAATAAAACTTTGTTTTGCACAGATCAGTTGGTTATAATGATCAAATATGAAACCCCCATATTGTATTTGTATGGAATCAAATTATCAAATGAAGTGTTAACACTTTATATTAGGTGGGGTACTTTACATGTAAAGTACTTGCATTTAACCCTAACCTTCCCAGACTTCAAACTCATTAGCAGTTAAAGTGGGAATTTTCCAGAACAACATGCAGTTACACAATAAATCCATATTCTTGTATGTATTTAATGTTAGTACATAGTAGTTAAAGCCACCTAAAGGTGCCTCACTTTTATAGCTATAAGCTGATGATCTGTAACTATATATGACTATATAACTGTTTAACAAAATATAAACACAATGCACATCATCATTATTATCATAATGACATAATTTAATACCATTTACTCTTAATACCAATGCTCGATTTGCTATCATTGACCCCGTCAGAAAGATGCTCCTTGTTGGAGCTGTGTGAGCAGTGAGTGCTCTGACAGCAAATGCACAAGGGACACATATTTAAAAGTTAAAAATAAAAATAAAATAATTCACTCAACCTCATGATTTCCTAGTATAGCATAATATTCAGACTGTTCTTCTTTGTAGAGTGGAAGTGAATGGTGACCATGACTGTTATGCAAGATTTTTAGTGAACAGTGACCTAAATTTCAATGGGTTCCACACACAAAGCTTCATTAGGCTTGATGTGTAATGCATTAATGCAGTCATATGGACTCACTTGGTATTTTAATGCTGTTCTTGTCCCTTTATGAACCCAATAAAAATATTTTATCATTACATTATTTCAAGGATCCTCAGTAAGGCACTGTACAAACTGATCCATTCCAGAATGAAACGGAGGTAGCAATTCACACTCAATTTGTTTGGGTAGATTTAATCCCATGTAAAATCCACCCAAAACTACCTACATTTAAAGGAACACTCCACTATTTTTGAAAATAGGCTCATTTTCCAACTCCCCTAGAGTTAAGCAGTTGAGTTTTACCGTTCACCGTCTGGCGGTAGCACTTTTAGCTGTAGCTTAGCATAGATCATTGAATCTGATTAGACCGTTAGCATCTCACTCAAAAATGACCAAAGAGTTTCTAATTTTTCCTATTTAAAACTTGACTCTTCTGTAGTTACATCGTGTACTAAGACTGACGGAAAATGAAAAGTTGTGATTTTCTAGACCGATATGGCTAGAAAATGACTCTCATTCCGGCGTAATAATCAAGGAACTTTGCTGCCGTACCATGGGTGCAGCAGGCGCAATGATATTACGCAGCGCCTGAAAATAGTAACTTCCAATAAGCCTATTTTCAGGCGCTGGGTAAAACTCAACTGTTTAACTCTAGCGGAGTTGGACAATTTGCCTATTTTCAAAAATAGTGGAGTGTTCCTTTAACAGCACTCTACCTAAAGTCTAACATTTGTCAGTAAGTTACACAACTGTTTACTTGTAAAAGTGAGTAATAGGAACTCTTGACTTTTACTGTATGCTTAAAACACTTTCTGTAGTCAGCATAGCAAATGTTTGCAGTGAACAACTCTACACTGATGTTATATCACATCAGCATTATTGCTCATTGAGTGGAACAACATACTATAAAACTTAAATCATGGATCCACCCACAACTTAACCACAAGCTTTACTCTTCAGCACAATGGTAACCACAAAAACACAATATAGAAACTCTTTAAATGTCAGCATAACAGCATTAAACACCAACAGGTTTTTCCCTTTACTCAGAATAACACATTTTACTCTCCTATCAAATAAGCAACATTTACTGTCCTGATCCAGCCCTATGCAAAACATGCAGGGAACTAAAAACCCACTGCCCAGTTTGAGTTAATTCTAATTTCTAAAAATTCTAAAAATAGCACTTTACTTGAAGCCTTAGTTTTAATGCATTAATTATGCCTTGTAATGCACCTTATAATGCATTGCATGATTTCATGAATAATTGCAACCACAGTTATAATACAATGCATTTCTATTCATTGTTACACCTTTAGAAAGTATTAAAATATTATAATGCATTTTAACTCGGTTACAATTATTTATGAAATGACACAATGCATTACAACATGCATTATGAATACCTTTTTAGTGCATTATAAATAAAGGCTTTAAGTAAAGTGTTAACTAAATGAAGTAAAATTCAGTTCTACATTGTTGTTTTGGAGAATGTTCTGCATCTCACACATTGATGGAATGCGTCGAAAGGTTGCGCTCCGACATGTGAGACATCGGAGACAAAGAACGTGAGCGCAGCGGCTGGAAATTAGCATCCCCGCTACTTCCTGTACTTCCACAGACAGCAGCATCTATATCCTGGACGTCCATATCGGGCTCCTCGGGTAGCGGCGGAGCTCCGGGGTCTCCAGGTTTAGGCAGGCTTGATGAGATGGTGGAGGACACATTCATGCTCCCAGCGCCTCCGTAGACCGACAGAGCCTCGTTCCCTCGACCCGATCCGTAACGCAGGTTAAAGGATCCCGTAGCCACAGAGGACGACGGACTTCCTTCCCCTTCGGGATGATAGCATATAGTGGAGTACTTGTCATAGTCCGAGTCCATTTTGGAGAAGTCATTGGTTGCTCCTTTTGTGCTTGAATAACATGAATTTGCAGAGGACCCTGCTGCAATACATGAAAACATTGATCAGAAGAAAACAAGAAACTAATAACAAACACTTTATAAATTACTCTCATCAAACTGATGAATGTTACTTGTGATTTAAAGCCATTGGACAACTTTTTATTAACCACAGTCTCCAGAAAGCACTTTTAAGAAACCCTTTGCAATGTGAAATTAGAAATGAGTGAATGTATCCAGCTCTGCTCACAGCTTAATACAATTAATTTCCAATACATGTAATGTCCAACACAGTTTTTCACCGTATATAGTAGGGGAATTTACCGTTAACCATTTAACAGGTTTTTACTGTAGCATTTTTACAGTCTTTTACCGTTAAATTCACGGTCATTTTTTACAGTGTACATTTAGAACAAATGTTACAGCTATGATATAACAAACCATCTGTTTCAAGACAAGCTATAAATCTGAACAATTTTTGCTGAAAAATAAAACCAGCACACTGAACTAAATCTGAACAATTAAAAAAATCACTGACAACATGCACAAGCAAATCACAGCCAACTGCCTTCTAAAATCAGTTCCTTTCTAGATTCTTATATTGCAAACTAGTTACGTAGGCTACTCATCATGACATACTCAAAATCTAAACCACTTCTGCTTCACTTTGAGTCACTGTTCAGCAGCATCAGCTCATCTTTTATTCACTTCAAGCTTATAAAACTCATTTTTAAATGTATTACTCTCTTCAAAGAAAGATACAAAAGGCAGACAGACAGTATATGTCTTATTTCCCAGAATGGGACAATGAATGGATGATCTTGTACGCAATAAACATCAATTTCATTTGGTGAGAGCTCAAGCTCTCAATGCTGTAATCTATTAATAACGAAGAAACATCTGATATTAATTTGTGACCCTGGAGCACAAAAGCAGTCTTAAGTCGCTGGGGTATATTTGTAGCAATAGCCAACAATACACTGTATGGGTCAAAATTATACATTTTTCTTTTATGCCAAAAATCATTAGGATATTAAGTAAAGATCATGTTCCATGAAGATATTTTGTAAATTGTGACCCTTATGACTGGTTTTGTGGTCCAGGGTCACAAATACATTTTGGTTGATCCAATCTCAAGTGGGCGATGTAAAATACGGGTGTAAATGGGGTCCAAAACCCTTTGAGCTTTTCCTCAATTTAGACATTTTGCATTTCTTGCATGGTTGATTTTTAACAATAATGTTACCCATTTGTAAGTGGCTGTTTACTCAACTCTTAAAGGAGATGTAGCAATAAAAATATATAAATAAAAATCAAGTAAATTTGGATTTCATAATATAACCCCTTTAATTAACATAGGTTACCTTTTAAAGCTTCCAGTCGCTCATTTTTCACGCGCTGCACCTCATCAGTGATCTTTGCGATGATGAAGTTGAGCGTTCGGCCCCATTTGATGGACTCAATAAGCATGTCTAAACCCCGTGGGTTTTCTGCGAGGATATCCAGCAGCTTGCTAGTGCGCCTCGCTCTCGTGGTTCTGCAGCTGATCTCTTCTGTGTCCTCTCTGGTCAGGATCTTCTTCGAGCGCAAGTAATCAAAGTGCCGCTCTGCGATGATCTTATCTACCAGGTATGGTCGTAACCTGTCTATCCTTCTTTATATCGGCCATTTCGTCCTCCGTCAGGTGAGCAACATCCATCCTGTTGTCTGCTTTTCACCTTTTTTGAGTTTTCAATTAGTTCTGGTAAGAAAATCTGACTACGAACTCAACATTAAAGACCGGAAACGCATGAAAAGGCTAGACTTTTTGAACATGCGATGGCGAAGCTTGAACTGGTTTTTCACTGAACTATCTAATAGTTCTCTTAAAGCAAAGGGGAACTACCCGGATCTCCGACTTCCTTATTTGATACATGCATAGGCGCACTTACGTCATACTGCACGCGCATCATCACCGTGCAGCGCTTTATGGAGGAGTATATATCACACGTAAAGTGCAGCATAACAAGTTATGCACGTTTCATTACGATTTATTCCACAACATTTCACCGAGCTGAAAAGAACTGAATGGCAAAAGTGTTTATTGGTCAGTGTGTGACTCATGAATGACTCATTTGATGATTTTTCCGATACTTCTGACAAGATAAGAGATAAGATCAACTTTATTGTCCCAAAGGACATTTGTATTGGACACATACAATACGATATCTGCTGTTTTATACTAAATAATCTGTTCCTTTTATTCCGTATTTCAGGATTCTTTATTTGTTTATTTACATACTTGGAATATGGCAATTAGGTTGCTTTTTTTTTTTTTTTTAAAGATGTCTTTGTTAACAGTGTAATTATTCAATTAAGTACTGAGTAACATGTACTTACTATAGAGCTAGTTGCTTATAATTATGCATATTGTATTGTTATTACTATAGTAATACTATGGTTATACTAACAAAGTAGTAGACCAAAACTTACTAAAGATTCAGTCTTAGGGTAACAGTTGCTGCGTCCCAAATGACGCACTATACACTATGCACTTATACACTATGCACTTATACACTATGCACTTCTACACTATGTACTTATACACTATGCACTTATACACTATGCACTTATACACTATGCACTTATACACTATGCACTTATACACTATGCACTTATACACTATGCACTTAT
>NW_015645056.1:371157-390578 GCF_001515625.1 Sinocyclocheilus rhinocerous
ACACTCTGTTCTGATGACGCAAGAGTTGCAACTATGGCAGCTGAGAAGGCCATTCTTAGTTTTTTTTTTAAATCCTCTTTTCTTTATTTGTTCTGTTCCTGCCTTTCTTTATGTTCATAAAAAAGCTATTTAAATGCATCTTTCTCTTTTAACAGTCATTGTCAACTTCTTTTTTTTCCATATGTTCATATGACATTGGATGTATTGTTGATACATTATGTGTAATGCATGCAAAGTTGTTATTCATTAATGTCATCTCTGAATTGTTTGCAATAAAAAAATAAATAAATGAAGTGTCCAACATTCCACACTTCATTTTCTCAGTTATTTAAGTGCATCATCCGGGTATTTAAAGTGCACTTTTTCTTTTTGGAATTTTCAGTGTGAACGCACTACTCGCACTATTTATACTACAGAACGTCATAGAATAGTGCATAAGTACGCGATTTGGGACATACCTAAGTGTCTTTATCATTTACACACACTGTTCATTGTCTCTTTCGGGATGTTCAATTCATTATTTTTACTTTGAGAATTGACAAAATATACATTGCTATTAAAATTAGCTTAATTTATTTGAAAAGAATTCAGCATATGTGTTACGGTGCTTTCTTTAAATTATAATTGTACTTTATAAATTATGCAAATGTGATGCAAAAGTTCAGATATGGCACAATGTAAAAATCACTTAAAGGGGTCATATGATGCGATTTCAATTTTTCCTTGCTTTTCATGAACTCACAAACCCCCTTAAATTCCCTGGTTTGATAAAGCCTGATTAGGATGTGTTTATTCACAATGTTTTTTTTGCACAAACTACTGGCAGTACAAAACAGATGTGGAATAAATGTTTATAATCTATTAGTGGGGGGGAAAAATGTTACTGTACAGAGGTACACAAAAGGAAAATCATACCAAAATCTTTTCATGAAAACTCTTTCAAAATGGAGATCTTTATTGTTACAAAACAATTTTTTGTCGAAATTATACATGGCGTTTCATCAATATTTTTTTGTTGTTGTTCAAATCTGTCACTTCAGCCAAATGTAGGCTTCATTCTACAAATGATAACACAGTCCGTTTCAGGGAGTTAACAGGATGTTTTACCATCAAAGCTGCTCTCCTCAATCTCTGATCAGAACTGAAACCTCTTCTAGATGCTGACGCACAACGCCATCCAGGACTTTGCTGAGACCTTTACACGCCGTCATGGCTGCCTCTATTAAAGCATCCAAGTGGTCCTGGTGGAGCCGGGCGTCCATCTGCAGCAGGGCGATGTTTCCGCTGCGGGGCAGCAGGGCCAGCGCCAGTGACGTTCCTCCTCCGCTCTCCTCTGCGTGACACAGATCGGCCAGCGGCGTGTCCTCCACAAAGCCGGCAGTGCAGGCGCACACATAGTCACGCATGGGAATGCCAGCGTCCACCAGAGCCAGAGTAGCAGCATTCACACAAGCACTGTAGTTCCCACCGTCTGCCTGCAGAATCTACAGCACAGGACCAGAGACAGGGATTGTGGATATTATAGCCAATCAAATGCGATATGATCTGAACTTTGTATTTTAAGTGACTCTTTCTCCTAGAGTAACAGATATTCAAGTTGCATTTCTTGATGCAGCAGCAGACTGTGTTAAGTGACAGCAGTTTTCTGAAGTACTCCTGAGCCCATGTGGCTATATTTAACACTCAATTTTGAAAAATTGACACTTAAGACTGGTTTTGTGGTCCAGGGTCACATATAATACTTTTATAACCTGTTACTACAGGTTAGCACACACAATTAGCACTTCTAGATTACATTTAGTTTAAGTTGAGTGCTCTTACCTTAACGTAGATGTCGATTTGTGATCGTGGGTAGAGCTCGGTGAGCACCGCAGCCTCAAAAGTCTGTTTGAGATGAAGGCTCATCTCGCTGGACTTGCGGTCTCCGTGCGGACGTCTCTTCCTCTCCGCCGTGCTGAACGTGGCCATGCTGTACTGACAGTTAATGACTGCACGATCGTGCAGAGATTTACTGCGAGAGCCTCGCGTCTACAGGGAGCCAGAAAGATCAAGTGTGAGAACAGTATGGATAAATGACACAAACTGCAGGTTTCTTAATGGTGTCTGTCTGGAGTAACTGCTGACACATTGTCTTGGATAATACTGAAAATGAGAAAGACTTAAATCCTAGCTGTTTGGTAACAGGAAATGACAAAAACGTAATAACTGAGATGGTGTGTTCGAAACACTGCTTCAAGGAGTTTTGAATCTTGTTGCAGTAGTTTGCGGGTTGATACAATCTTCGAATCTTCAAAAAGTTCTCCCGTCATAACTAGGTGACCAGAGGATATTTACTACTAGTTTTGTGCTCAAAATATCATTGAAATCTCGCTTAGGGACAACAGATTTTTAATTTTTTTTCATTTAATTGTGGATTATGTGTACTTTTAATAATTCATCACTAATTCAATGTTATTATAATGTCAAATAACATAATGAAAAATAGTAGATAGCAACCATTGAAAATACTAGATTCAAACAGTATTACAACAAGATTATGAGTATAAAAAACACATTACAAGCTAAAGAAATAGAAGTACATATGATAAATAAAACTGTATTTAAACACGTGTTAACATTTTCATTTATCACAAACTTTTAATAGTATTGTATACAGCAATTAAACGTTATTTTATGTTTGTGCTTTTGAAAATGGAACTTTACTATTTAGAATTAGGCCAATTTTGCGTTTTGTGCTCAAAATGAGCCTAACATCGTACCTGCTTTCAGCAGATGTAATTGATGAAAATGTAATTGTTTGTTTTTTTTGTCTTTTTTCCTGAATGCATCACCCGCAAGGTAAGATGCGTGCTTTTTAATTAATTACTGCGTTACGACAGAGAAGCTTTCTGAAAAGTTTACAGTTGTGTTTAAAACAATGCTGTTCAGGCCCCGTTATATAAAACACACAACCCGCATTGCTTAAATACATTGTTATATATTATTAGTGGTCTATCTGACACGCATGCTGCGCTGATATAAGGCCTGACCTCATGCGGTCCATACACCACGGCCAGTGCTTTAGTGTTGCCCTGCTCCAGATACGCGGATCCGTCCGCCTGCGCGAACACGCTCGTGCGGGCCTGAACCTTGCGCAGCTCGGACGCTTTCCGTCCATCGAGTCGGTACCCCTGATCCGACAGCAACTCGAGCCCCGCCATTGAGCACTGTTCATTCGGTAAACCCCACGCGTTGGCTTCTTCACTGATCTTCTTGTTGTTGATTTCAGTCTCGGAATGTAAATACCTCCGCCTGCTGGACTATGGTAGGTTAGTGTTGAGGTCTTCTTCTCTGGATACACTTATCTGGTGCAATACCGCTGTCTACTGAGCTGGAGTGTGAAACAGATACCTGTGTATTACAAAAAAAAAATAAAAAAAATAAATCGTTTCTTACTTCCTTTTTTAACATCATGAATATGGCTGCATTTTAGTCTGCAATATTGTTTTTATTACAACAAGCCATGCAATGCATATCAAATGTTAGTATTAAAAAACAAATTGTGTATTGTGAATATACATGCCCCAAATTAAAAGCCCAATAACAATGAATGCACCTGTGATTTGTTAGAAAACCAGTACTAATTGAAACTAAAATGTGTACACCTAATCTTCCAATAAATTCATATGATTATAAAATGACCAGAGCTTCCTCAGTTTAGGATATCTCTGCTTTACTGCATCATGGAAAAGAATTGCCAGAGGAACTGAAAAATGCAGAAGTCCAGAATTGCTGATGTGCTTTATGTTGTGAAATAAAACATGAAAAATGTCTTGAGCTTGTATTAACCACAGACTTTATTTCAGGTATTAAAAACAACAACAACAACAACACTGACTTCAGGACGATGGAGCTAGAAGTGTACTCTGTTGAGTTTCTATAGGACCTGTATTTGTAATATAAGAAAGTCTTATCTGTTACTGGGTGAAAACCACTCCTGTAAAGTGATACAAATCTGAATCATTTGACACTTAAGTGATATTACACAGGGGTGTAGGCCTACTCTCTTCTTTTGCATACTGTATATCCATATATACTCTACATACCATATGTAATTATATGACTTGGATAAAACAGAAAAAAATAAACCAAAAACAAGAAGAAAGACCTCCATGTAGAGGAAAACACAATCCAGGAAGACCATATGGCACATAGAAACAAACATGACAGAAGCCATGTGCTCACACCAAACATGACTATACAATAAGCTTTCCATTGATGTATGTTTTGTTATGATAGGACAATATTTGGCCGAGATACAACTATTTGAAAATCTGGAATCTGAGGGTGCAAAAAAAAAAAAAAAAATTCAAAATATTGAGAAAATCACCTTTAAAGTTGTCCAAATGAAGTCCTTAGCAATGCATATTACTAATCAAAAACTAAGTTTTGATATACTTATGGTAGGAAATTTACAAAATATCTTCATGGAACATGACCTTTAATTAATATTCTAATGATTTTTGGCATAAAAGAAAAATTGATAATTTGATCCATGCATTAGCATTTTGGCTATTGCTACATATACCTGTGCTCCAGGGTCACATTTCTATTTTACAAAACATATTTGTATGGCATCAATTCTTAATTAAGCATGTGTCCAACAACTTCATTTCATTCATTATTGTTGATGCAATGATTCCTATTAAAAGTCAATTATTGTTTTTATCATCTTTCGGGTTTCTATCAGATATTTCAGATAATTCTATTTCTGTTCTATACGTACTTACTTAATTCTCTTTGTCCCATGTGAGACATAAGGCCGCTCTATCAGATACGCTCGTGGACAATTTGCTTTCTTGATCTCTATGATGTTGGTGTTGCTGAGATTTAATATGTCGTGCCTTCATGTTGAGAGAGGCCAGCGATTGTTTGTGTCCTACCACAAATAGAAACTCAGAGGAGACAGAAGATGCTGCAGGATCCAAATTATATAATAAATAAAAAGAAAACAGATAGAATAGAAAGATAGATTTTGTTTTTGTTTTTAAGAAAACAAGCAAATGTCTAAAAGGGACATGTTTTTTTTTTTTATAAAGAATGGAATTAGAATAGAGAGTGCTAGAGTTAGAGGGTCAAATAAAGATGGAAGAGATGTGTTTTTAGTCGTTTCTTGAAGATGGTTAAGGACTCAGCTGCTGGGATTGAGTTGGGCAGGTTATTCCACCACGAGGGAACAGTTAATGAAAAAGTCTGTGAAAGTGATTTTGTGGCTCTTTGGGATGAACAATAAAGCGACGTTCACTTGCAGAACGCAAGCTTCTAGAGGCACATAACTCTGAAGTAATGAATTTAGGTAAAGGGGTGCAGAGCCAGTGGTGGTTTTGTAGGCAAACATTAATGCTTGGTAGCCAGTACAGATTGATAAATAGAGGTGTGACGTGCGTTCTTTTCGGCTCATTAAAAATTCATCTTGCTGCCACGTTCTGGATTAATTGTAGAGGTTTGATAGAACTGGCTGGATTTATGGATGTTAATATCTGTTAAAGGGATAGTTCATCCAAAAATGAAAATTTGATGTTTATCTGCTTACCCCCAGGGCATCCAAGATGTAGGTGAATTTGTTTCTTCAGTAGAACACATATGATGATTTTTAACTTTCACCGTTGCAGTCTATCAGTCGTATAATGCATGGCAATGGTAACAAAATCTATGAGAGTAAAAAAAAACATGCACAGACAAATCCAAATTAAACCCTACGGCTCGTGACGACACATTGATGTCCTAAGACACGAAACAATCGGTTTGTGCGAGAAACCGAACAGTATTTATATCATATTTTACCTCTAATACACCACTATGTCCAACTGCCTTGAGCGCGCGCACGGCATCCGGTGCGTGAGGTGTGTACGCACTCTGGCGTAGTTTACGTTAATGGGTGTGTTGATATCCAGCCAAAGAGCAATCAACCATAACTTCAGGCGAGCAGGCTCAGAAATTGGGAATACGTGGAAAGTCACCACTCCCGAATGAGTTTGCGCGAGAGAACGTAATCTTTTAGTTTTAAGTCGGTTTGAACAATCCGGATAAGCGCAAGTAAGTACCATTTTGATTAGCCGTCGTACCTACAATGACTGCACTGTGTAAACAATGAGTGACGTATACGCGCGAGAGATCACTTCCGGCGCTTGCGTAAACCACGCCAGAGCGCGTACACACCTCACGCACCGGATGCCGTGCACACGCCCAAAGACAGTTGGACAAGATAAACATCACATTTTCATTTTTGGATGAACTATCCCTTTAATATATATTTAACTGGATGTTAATATCCAGTAACAATATGAAACTCTCAGAACTGCTGTCCAGAGAAAGGCAAGAACGAGTGAACCAGAGAGTCTGTTTATCCTGCTTGTAATAGCGAATGAATGGGTTTCAAGTGTGAGGGAAGCAGAAAATCACAACTCTGCAGAGAGCTCCCTCATCTGGGAATAATGCATTTCATTTTTCTCTACGAATCAGCCGCATTTACTACACACTATAAAATTAGATGCTTGTTCCCTCTTGTATAACCGCTCCTTCTGTGATTTTTATCTCTTTAATAATGTAAACTGGGCTCAAGTTTGGACGTTGCCTTAATATTTCCTCCTTACAAATAAGATAAGGAAATCTCATTCAAAATAATTCATCCTACCAGACGATTTCTACAAATATTTAAAAGTGATTTTTTTTTTCTGCAAAAGTTCCACTGAAACAATTTCCCATTTGTTTTGGTCCTGTCAAGATGCCCAGTGTTTTTGGAAAAATGTTTTATCGCTGACAATATTTTAAAAGCATTTCATTTATCCTATAAATTATCATTACTCAAATGATCCTGGTTTCATTATTCATTTTATTTTTGTGTAAATTCCATATGCATAAATGCATATTTAGTGTTTTAAAGTACTTGAGAAGAGGTTAAAATGTGCATAGATGCACATATGTCACAATCTAAAACAGTTAAGGCATCTATAACAGGTGCAATATGCTCTTCCTTTAACATTTTTTATATAAAAAGAATGCCTAATGGTGCTTAATCGCCATGTGCATTTTAATATAATTCTATTATAATGTCTTATGTAAATTAAAATTTTAAATCATTATATAGTATAATTAATGCAACTAATGTGCCCTCTCTTTTATTTATTTTTATTGATTTATTTTTTTCTGTTGTGCTATGATGCATGTGAAATGTTTCCTTAACATGTGATTTGTTCTTGTGCATGCTATTTGTTTGAAATATTTAGAATTCATTCATTTTAAATCAGTTGTTGTTATTGAACCAACATTCTGATTTTAAGGTGTTTAAAAGTTTAAAAGGTGTTCCAAAGTTCTCAGGAAGTAAGAACATTTGAAACTGAAGTCCTACACTTGAAGAATGGGGTTCTCTAAGCTAATGGGAGATTAGCAAACTAAAATGACACTTTTAAAAGTTAAAGTGTCAGTTTTGAAAATTGGCCCTCAAAACATTTGCATAAACACAATAAAATGGCTCATTGGAGCACAGCTGCAGGCCATGGAGATGGTGACCAAAACACAATAATTGTGAGTCAAATTTTTCTTGACACTGATCCCGTCTTGTATGGGGACTGTCCCGGATTGTGAGGCGTTGTTCCTGTCCTTCTGTATCGTTACACGTCTGCATGCTGTATAATTTCCAGGCAGCCTCATGCCACACCAGCAGCGCTGTATTGTTCTCCGTGACATAATCTATTTGTCAGCAGCCACTCCTCAATCTCTGCGCTGCATTTCATCCTGACACTGCTTACTAGCTAAATCTACCAAACGCTCAGGATTCATGTAAATACAGCTGTCAATAGCGCGATCGTTGCAGGCAGTACACAAATATAGGCCTACACAAAACACCACACGCCTGGCTAGCGTAACCGAGACAAAATACAAAAACAAAAGAAATGGAGGATGCTAAACCAAATGACCACAGCAAGGATGTCACAAAACACTATATGCCATTTACTGAGATTAGCGTCAAGTCTTCTGTCAAGCTTGTTTGAGAGATAACAATGGTGAACTCCATAAGTCTCCGCTACACAAATGTCTCAAAACTGACAGAAACTATCTGCTTTTTAAGATGCCATTTGGTGACAGACTTCTTCCAACCAAAAATGTTGTTATGATTTACATATAAACATGCAGAAGAAACATACAGACAACATCAAGACAAATAGCAGAGGAAATGTGTGGGTAAAGTAAATAGAAGGCAGTTACAAAATACAAAAAAATAAAAGTACATTTTAAAAATGATGGAATAAATATATTGTATTTTTTTTAGGGAACGGGATTGTTTCTTTTAATGGCATTAACATTTTAAAACAGCAAATGATGAGTATAGTTCAATTACGTTGAAAGGTAATTTATTGAGCTGTCAACATCAGAGAGTGTAGATTACGAATTATAACGACTGATAATGTTCATTTGTTTGTTTTTATAACAGTCTTAAAAACCCTAAGCACAGCTTCACTGGTAGGCTAATTGTTTCTTCTGATTTAGAAAAAACAATATGACCAATTATTTAATATTCATTTTGGATGATTATTGACAATTGTTAGAACATGCCTTCAGAATAGATGGTCAGGAATTTTAGGAATCACTCAAGCGTTAGCAGAATTGTTTAATCATAAATAATCATGCACAATATTAAATGATCGTGTTGTCACTCCATCATCATCATCATCATCATCATCAGCTCTGATCGCCTCATTACTTTGGGCTGAATGATTATTTTCAGCATCCTATCTAGATAAATGCTATTATGATTGTGTGTGTGTGTGTGTGTGTGTGTGTGTACCTGGTATTTATCACGTTATGGGGACCAAATGTCCTCACAAGGATAGTAATACTAGTAAATTTTGTGTTTTTCATATTTTTGTTTCTCTAGTTATATAGTGGTCTATTCACTTTTGTATTTATTGATTGATTGATTGATTTATGCTTGCTTGCTGCCCGTATCATTCTTTCCCCTTTCATTTTTATCAGTTCCAGGCATTGGCTAATTTATATATGTCCAGTGGTTGATTTGTTAAAGAAGAAGAAGAAAGTATTAACATCATATAGCTAACGATTACAAACTTCGTCTAATCATTAAAAACATTTTTATCAAAATACAAGCTTTATCAATTAAACGTTGCGCCATCAAAACAAAACACGTTTGAAAAATCTATGCATTGAAGTAGGCCTGTGACTGCAGCACTGGCTCTTGGTGGCTTCGGAAGGCACTTTAGGGGTTTATAGTCTAATCGTTATCGTCATGCATTAAAGTGATTCTAAACAGAATTTTTAATAAAAAAAAAAAAAACTCCTATATGTGATTACATCACCACATGTTGTTCAAATGGGTTTCAAGAATATATATATATACTTACATTAAGTAACATTTTATTATCTTAAGAAAATAGTATGGTACAATGGAAAAATTGAAAAATGCAGATTGTCCAGTTTACTAAATCATATTATTTGTGATCTACACAAGATAATTGTGTTTTTGTTCTGAATGTGAATTTTTTTTACATTTTCAATTAATGTAATTCTCTAAAATGTGCAATCTATTAAATTAGAATTTAAATGTAAATAGTTCATTTTCAATGACATGCTGTAACTGAAAGTGTAGTTCCCAGCATGCTTTACATGGGACCTATTGTAAAAAGTAATTATGAAATTAAGTATTATTTTGTTGTGTTTTTAGAAAGATGAGAAAAGGGGTTCAATTCAATTTCAATTTCACTGGGTAATCATTGTGGTGAAGAGAAGCTTTTGATTAGGCTGAGGACAGATTATTTGCTGCTTTAAGGAGCATATTTAACATTCAGAATTTATATCTCATTATTTAGTGCAAAAATGAAATTCATTAAATCTTGTCTGGGAACCAATATAAAATCACGTTGAGACTACTCAAAGTGGTTACTTTCAATACTGTAGAGCAAGTTTGTGTGACATGCTGTAATTGATTCATGTGGAACTGACGTAAATACTGTAAATCCAACAGACTTTTTAGTGTCTCCAGTTCATCTGTCCTGCTTGTCTTTGGATTGTGGGGTAAACTGGAGCACCCGGATAAAATTCACATTTTCAGGAAACTAAAACTTTAATCTAAAAATCATCTTTGCTGCCCAGAATAGAGTATATTTATAACAGAGTCTCTTTTTAAGCATATGCCTTTGACTTCCTAAGTCGCCAGCTTCATTTGCCCCTCAAACCAAAGCACACATTGCTGTGGGCATTTTGTATTTAGCAAACCATGATGGTTGCATTCTAAATAAGGACAAAGAAAAAACATTAAAGGAAGGTTTGGCTGCGTAACAATCCAGTCAGGAGCTCAGCGATGAGCGTCCCAGGAGGAGCGGATAGTGAGCGGTGAGAGTCCAGTGTCCCGAGCGTTTTCCAGTCCTCGGTCTGCGTCTGGCATCTGACCCACGGCACATCCTGTAGCAGAAGAAGCCTGGTTTGAAGCAGAGGCTCTGCGGCCACATCAAACAATGGCTTTCTGCTGTAAACAAAGACAGGGCAGGCTGCCTGGGGCCCCGTCTCTCCCTCTCGCTTTCTGTGTTTCTCTTTTACCCCACACACCAGTCATTCTCCTTGTGCTCTCTGTCTCTATGCTTCCAGGCCTCTGGACCGCGTCCAGCCTGCTTCCCCATATGCCACAGGTCCCAGCTGTCTGTCAGACAGATCCACACTGGCTTTCACTTTTATTTGTATATGCATAAGCCCACAAACTTAACAAACAAAGAGAAGTGTGTAGGGGCGAAGGGGGAAGTCAGGGGAGAATGTGGCAAATGCATCAAAGCACCAAAACGATGTTCAAAACATGTCTACCTTATTTTAGAATATTACTATTCTATTTAGCTGGTTGTACATCACTGACAGAAGAGGTCATTTGTCATTTTTGTTTTATATTTCTTAACCCTTAATGCATTTATTAAGCTCTTAAAGGCACAATATGTAAGTATCTCCACTATAGTGTGATATATTTCATGTAGTTGTGTACTTACATTATCCCAAAAGTTGTTTGTAAATCCAGAGAAATTCCAATTCCAAACCAGCAACTTCTCATGCAACTTCTCATTAAAGTTGTATGTAACCATGTTATTACTGCATTTATGTCTTCTTTGAAATTCTTTGGAATGTAAAATTAAACATGAACCACACCAAAAAAGCTATGATGCAATATATAGCTGTGCTGGAATGAATGGGATTGAGTTAATGAATGTAATTTAGTTAAATCCCTTGGAATTTATAACTCATGGATACCCTAGCAACCGCATAGCAACACCCTAGCAACCACCCCGGGTACCCTAGCAACCACCCAGAGTACCTTAGCACCGGATAGCAACACCTTAGCAACCACCTCGGGTACCCTAGCAACCACATAGCAACACCCTAGCAACCACCTTGGGTACCCTAGCAACCGCATAGCAACACCCTAGTAACCACCCTGGGTACCCTAGCAACCATCCCAGGTACCCTAGCAACCACATAGAAACACCCTAGCAACCATCCAGAATACCTGAGCAATATTTCTAAGCCATATGAACTCATTTAAGCTTCCACTCTATCTAGTATTTCTACTATTTCTTAGCCACGATAATATCGAGATAGTTTTGCTATCGTGATATCACGATATTGATATTATCGTTACATCCCTACAATGTGGATATCTTTGCAAATCACTGGCCTCATGTCGACACGTGAGGTAATTTAAATTACACTTTTATGATATTTTTAGTATGTATATTAAGTATATTTAAGTATATTTGACACTATAGACTATATAGATCTCTCTATGTGAGACTAGTTAAATAAAGCCTTTACTTTGCTTGACACTTGGTATTAACCTGAACATTGTATAAGCATTTATTTCATGTGTCACAGAATGGAAGAAGAGAGGCTCTCTGGAGCGTGCATAAACGTCACATCCTTTTGTCTTTCCAGGCAAAAACGTCCCAAATCCTTTACATAAAAATCAGACTTCATGCTTTCATAGACAACATAGGAAACAGGGGAAGTTCTTGTTTTTTAAGTTTCATTACAAGCTGGTCACACATCAGAAATAAAACGAAATTAATACGGGAAAATTCATAGGCTACATATAACTCCTTATAGGAACATCAGTGCAATTTCAAACAAACTGGGGCATACATATTAGTTTGAGATTGCAATATGCTTTCCCTTAATGGATAAAATGTGTATTATTATAAACATACCCTAAATTGCAGAATGACTCATATTCAGCATGTTTACATAAATGTTATTACATACAGATGTTATTCCCCTGTAAAGACCTTGTCTCAGACGACCACCGGGACAAGACCACAGGAACCAGATGATTCCTCTGCACAATGTGACTTTGCTGCAGCCTGAAATTGAACTGCTGGTTTGGTCTGGCCAGAGGAGAACTGGCCCCCCGACTGAGCCTGGTTTCTCCCAAGGTTTTTTCTCCATTCTGTCACCGATGGAGTTTTGGTTCCTTGCCGCTGTCGCCTCTGGCTTGCTTAGTTGGGGACACTTCATTTCCAGCGATATCGTTGACTTGATTGCAAATGATTGCAAAGATACTATTTAAACTGAACTGAGCCGGATGATGACATCACTGAATTCAATGATGAACTGCCTTCAACTGAAAAATTAGTGTTTACTATTGTCAATTTGCATTATTGACACACTATTTTCCTAATTAATGCTGTTCAGTTGCTTTGACACAATCTGTATTGTTAAAAGCGCTATATAAATAAAGGTGACTTGACTTGACTTGACATAAAATAATATTATTAAAAAAAAATTTTTTTAAGAAAACTGCAGTGCCTGTGCACTGTCCCTCATTTTCATTAGAGCCCAAATCTGTTTAAGTCTTGATGAATACACTTTTCACGTTCTTTTCTCAAAAGCTGCTTATGAGCACAATTCATTTACAGCACATCTACACTGTAAAACAAATTCCATAAAATTTACGGTAAAAAAACGGCAGCTGTGGTTGCCAGAATTTTACCGTAAGAAATACGGTAGCAACATTTTACGTTTTAAACTTAAATGTACAGTTAAATACCGTAATTTCATTAACTGATATAACATTAGATGTAACATACAACCCTAATGTACAAAACTGATAAGAAAAAATTAAGAAGAAACATACTTATTTCAACAAAAAAACATCAAATTTAAAATGTAACGCAGGGAATTCTGGGAACGTCAATTTACGGTTATTCACTGTAAATTATACTGTCTTTTTCACTTCCAAAAACGATATACTACCGTAAAATTACATGTAATGTCCAACACCGTATATAGTAGGGGAACCTACCGTTAACCATTTAACAGGTTTTTACTGTAGCATTTTTACAGTTTTTTACCGTTAAATTCACGGTCATTTTTTACAGTGTATGCTTTTAAGAGCTTACATGTACGCTAAAGTCCCTGGGCTCGCGGTGTCGTGGACACTAATATTTTACTGATTCAGAAAAGATGAATCACTGTCTGGTTTAATTAGTGTTGAGTGCAGCATCACAGTTTTCAGTCTCTCGTAGACATATGAGCAGCGGGTGAAGGATAGAGTCGACTTCAGCGGCAAAGAATGTGATTCCAGAAGTGGGTTATGAAAGCGAGCTTGTGGGTGGAGTGCATGCCATGTGCTTTGTCTCCCATTAAAAGGCACCGAAATGTGTTTCATTAAAAAAATCAAGTCTTGATGGACAGTCATCCGCACAACAGTGCATCTTTTTTTTACCCCATCAAACCAATGCCTCATTTACCACAGATATATTTTGCTGCAGTTCTTCTCCAGCGCTCTCTTATTAGCGGTGTGACACTTTCTGAAAAGTTCTCAGTTCTTTCTGAGGTTTTCTCAGCATAGAGAACAATATGTCTAAAAGGGAAACACATGTGCGAATGGAGAGAGTACAAAGGAGAGGCTGATGAGAACATTGAAGCCTGTGCATGTGAATGGAAAACATTAGATATTTGCCTGCTGGAATCCATCTGTAGCTGAACTCAAATGCGTACATATATAGATATACAAAATACAATCAGTATCAATGTAATATCAGTGAATTTCTTTTATTTGACTGGTTGTTAGTGACAAACAAGATGTTTTTCAAAATTATATAAAAAAAAAAAAAAATTTTTATATGAATGTGACAAGTTCCTAGAAGTGATATATATATATTTTTCTTTATTACCATATGTTGGGTTTATACGTTTTTGGGAGAAAAACTAAGTTTGTTTTATTGTTTGTTTGGCTTGAAGTGCTGTAACCATCACATACAATTAAGAAACATTAAATATTTTTACCTTACACCTTGATTACATATGCACACATTTATTAGTATTATTTTAAATCTTATTTTAAGGTTAGTTTTCTTAGGCTTTACCATTTGAAAACCATGTCATAAAATGTCTAATTGTTAATGCAGGCACAGATGAATGTGAAACCAATCGGAGGGGTTTTCATTCATTCATTCATTCAGGCCAAAATATATTTTGAATATATGCTAAATATAGGCCTAATGTTGAAAAAAGCTCAATGAAATATATATATTTTTTTATTTTAGAAATATATTTAGTTTCAACCTTCATATACAAAAATATAATTCAAAATGTGTTTTCGGGGCAAGAAAGACTTTTTCAATCTTAAAGTAGCCTACATTTAGGCTAAAAGCAAATGTGGATGGAAGAGCCTACTAGAGATCAAAACTAGATTTATAATGATTTAATAATGTTTAATTTTTATATATTTTATATAATTTATTTTGGAAAATTTTTAAGTATATGTTCCTAGCTGATTTCAAATGTTTTATATGTTCACATGTGCAAGACAACAAATAAGGTTTTTCTTCAAATGTGACATGTGTATGTATTTTATGTGGAAGGCAAAATAATGCCTTTAAAAATATGTATTTATATTTTTTAAATATATTTTAAAAATACACAGGAATGTGTATTGTTAGAAAATATGTTTACATAAAATTATTTTGAAATATATTTTAGTAAAACTATTTTTTGTTTTTTACAGTTTATTGTATATTTTGAAATATATATTTTTGTTATCTTTAGTTATTTTGTTTGAAAAATAAATCTCTGAAAAAAGCACATGCATTTCACATTCTGTTGCTAATTCATTTGCTTACATGCTGCATTTTATGCCATTACCAGAGTATATCAAATTTAATTTTTCCAAATGTTCTAACTGTGCAACTGTAGATTACATTACAGTGGATACCATTTTTTTCAATAATAAATAGATAGATTTATATATCATTCAAATAAGAGTTTGCATTACACACATTACACAAGAAAACTGAATATAATGAATGTTGGCATCTCTTTGCATTTCCTTCTGTTTGTTCAACCTACTGCTTAAACACGGCTTGTTTTCTTCTTCCTCAAATTACAATGTTACACCTGTTTTCATTTATTCCGTTATTCTTTATTATGTAAAATGATGCCTATTAATACATGCATGCACACCACTAATCCACTCGCTTTGCACCTTGTGAATCTGACCCAAATTCATTGCTTCCCTTGTGTGCCTGCTTTCCTTTTTTAAAAAATATTATTAATGTTGACGCCTCATATAAGAGATCTGACCGGCCTATGTTCTTGTGATGGAAATTCATCTTTTTTTTTCTGAAGCAGAGCAAAACTTGTTGTGTCTATGTAAACGCAGTAGCTAGCTGAGTTCTGGTTCAAATGAGAAAATCTATATACTGGCGAGGAAATGAAGATGGTGTGTTACTTTTCTCATGCTCTCTTTACAGCTAAGTTCTTGCTTTTTTTCGGAGGAATTCTTGTCTGAACAGGAATCGCAATGACAAAAGCGTCTGATATGTTTCAATAACCCGACTATAGTTGCAGCACATGTCATTTGTTCCCTGGGCTCTCCTGAGGCAGGCCGGGGCCCCAGAGCTGTTACTCAGGGGACACCACCGGGAACAAATGGCTGGACAAACATTTTTTTGTTGGGTGAAGTGTTGAGATGACTGCATGCGGCTCAAGTTTCCACTGAGACCGATTCATTCATCTCTGCACTTCCAGCGGATCCCACTCTTCTCCAAACCTCATTCCTCAGCCACAAGGATTTGTCCTGACCAGGCCGGGGCCCCAGAGCTGTTACTCAGGGGACACCACCGGGAACAAATGGCTGGACAAACATTTTTTTGTTGGGTGAAGTGTTGAGATGACTGCATGCGGCTTAAGTTACCACTGAGTGAGTCTGCCTGATTCATTCATTCATCTCTGCACTTCCTGCTGATCCCATGCACTCTTCCCCAAACCTCATTCATCATCAGACACAAGGATTTGTCCCGAATTTCACGCAGCTTATTTTTCTGCTTGAATCAAAGGGACAGTGGGATCAATATGTGACAGTATAACTGGAATGGCCAAACAGTGCTTATCAACCATAATTGAACTAATATAGAAACCATGCGAACCATGCATGTCGCTTCATTACACTGTAAAAAGTGGAGTATTATTTAAAGAGCTTTTGTACCTAATCTAACACTTAAAATACTTTAGTATTTTAGTCATGTAAATAAACACTCTGAATTAAAACCAGTCCATTTAGATGTCAATGCTCGAGCCTTTAGGTGACAACATACTACACAAACTGTAACTGCATTAGTTGTACTGAAAATAAGTTAAAATAAAAAGTAACTTATTTCACTTTTATAAGAGATGATTTTATTCAAATCAAACACTAACATTACTGTTAGTGTTACAATGGTAAAATAATTGTAAAGTGATTACACAATTGTAATGTGTTTGTAATTGTTGTTTAGTCTAATAAATATACTATACAGATGGGCTATGGTTATTACAGTTAAATAAAACTAAAATGAAAACCATAAAAAACATTTTTGTTACTTGAAGAAAAATAAACATTAACTGAAATAAAAAATCAAACAATTGTATATTTCAACTAGTTAAACATTTCTAATTTTAATTTAGCTTAACTTGATGTATTAAAATAACTAAATGAAATTATATAAACACATAAAAAAACAAAACTACCAAAACTGACAAAAAAATACAACTTTAACTAAAGTTAAAATAAAAACTGATTGAAAATATTCATATATAAAAAATATTAATATGAAAACTATTTATATATAGTTGTAACTGATTACATATAGTCACATGTAATCTGGATTACGTAATCTGATTCCAAAAAGTAAGTATTTAATAAATTATCAAATTATCAAAAAATCAGATTACAGTTGATTTTTATTAGATTCCATATTACATGATTACACACCCCAGTTTGGGAAACCCTGGCATACTGTAATGCACTCTCAGAAAAAAAGGTACAAAAGTTGTCACTGGGGCGGTACCTTTTCAAAAGGCACACCTTTGTACCTAAAGAGTCCATATTGGTACTTTAAAGGTACATATACCTAAAAGGTACAAAAGTGCACCTTTTGAAAAGGTACCGCACCAGTGACAGCTGTTGTACCTTTTTTTCTGAGAGTGTGTTAAATACACTTCATGATGTTGATAACGAAGAATGGAATAGATTTTCTTATACGAATTAGATCAAAAGTAATCTAAAAGTAATCAAAAAGTAGTCATAATACATTACCTAATATGTGACCCTGGACCACAAAACCAGTCATAAGGGTAAATTTTTAGAAATTGAGATTTATGCATCATCTGAATAAATAAGCTTTCCATTGATGTATGGTTTGTTAGGATCGGGCAATATTTGACCGAGATACAACTATTTGAAAATCTGGAATCTGAGGGTGCAAAAAATCAAGATATTGAGAAAATCATCTTTAAAGTTGTCCAAATGAAGTTCTTAGCAATGCATATTACTAATCAAAAATTAAGTTTTGATATATTTACGGTAGGAAATTTACAAAATATCTTCATGGAACATGATCTTTACTTAATATCCTAATGATTTTTGGCATAAAAGAAAAATTGATAATTTTGACCCATACAATGTATTGTTGGCTATTGCTACAAATATACCCCAGCGATTTAAGACTGTTTTTGTGCTCCAGGGTCACATATGTGTAATCCAATACAACTACAGTTATGTAATTTGTAATCAGTAATGGATTACAATTTGTAAGTAGCCTAATCTAAGCAGCTCTGTATATAAAGAAGTATCTCAATATATGGCTCTGTACACAGAGCAGTGTTTTGGAGGAAGTCAGATTTTATATCACCGTCCCAAGGCAAACTTTTGGCAGTGTTTGAACAGTTGTTGAGAAGAGAGACTTCCGCGAGGTTTATGGCCCCTATAATGGGGTTGAGTTTATAAGCCAGGTGTCGCTCCGCTCCAGGCCGGGTTTTCCAGCGGGTCTCTGCAGCGAGACAGACACGCAGCCGGTGTACTCGACGCGCAAGCCGTCTCTCTGCTCCGGGATCGCGGGGCGCTTTCCGCAGTACCAAACGAGTGGAATTTCCTTAAGTTTTCAGAAAAGGCGCTCTCATTGAGCTGAGTGTGCGGCGGGTCCCGTCTCGGTATAGCAAACAGGCGTTCAGAGGGAAACCGGTCGGGCCATCGCGACGACGAAAGGGCGCATGGCTTTGATTTAAACGCGCATTCATTGCGCTCTGCCCCAAACCGAGTGTTGCATGGAGCGGGACAACTCCGGCTGTTGAAAACGGCGAAATGCTCCTTTTAAACGTGAACTGTGTGTTCGCTTGTCTCAGCTTTCCATACTCGTAGGCCTAATGTGGTTTGGTTTCTGGACTGCGCGGATCTGCGATCTACCTGAGCGCGCGATGAAAGTCTTTGTGCTCTGATTTAGAGGTGACTTAGAGACCCTCGCTTTTTATTGCGTCAATAGTTCTGTTTGGACTTCTCCTCAATCCGTGAGTATCATTTACATGATCCATATTTCCACTTTACGCACTACGCGTCCGGATACCGTGTTTTTGCATTGCTACACATCCACAGACTCAGGATAGAGAGCAGCAAAACTGCAGGGGTTTTAAACAAAACACCAGGAGGATCAATAGCTCACTTGGCTTACTACTTTTTAAAGATTGAATTTAAGGGTTGAAAGCATGTCGGGTCACCTAATTGTGCGTGCATTGTTTCAGTAACGTAAAAAGGGGGCACTTTATCTTAGTAAGACATGTTTTTTTTCTTTAAAAAGAACAGGATGAGGGCCAGATGTGATTTTCGTAGGAGGCAATACATCACGCTTATCTGTCGTTGAATTATCTCTATAGGAGAAATATAGAGACCTGTGCAATAAAACGAAAATTTATGGTGCAAAACACTATGAGAGACAGTATAGTTTCTTAAACTATAGGTGCAACAAACAAAAGCCCACTTTTCTTCTTCATTGTGCATATCAATAAAACGGGTGCAAAACACTATGAGAGACAGTATAGTTTCTTAAACTATAGGTGCAACAAACAAAAGAAACAAAAGC
>NW_015645056.1:392976-410418 GCF_001515625.1 Sinocyclocheilus rhinocerous
GATTGCCATGCTACAATATTGCCAAAGCAACTAGCATAGTGTGTAAAAGTTTCAGTAAAATAAAGGAATAGAGTAGTTTAACACTGTGGCTGGTTATGACTAGTTTAGAATGGGATATTTTTGGACAAGCCCAGTTGATTTGGTTTTTGTTTGCCGTTTGAAGGTCCTTGCACAGCAGCTAAATTCAGATCATTTTACTGCACATGCATTATTAACCATGCTATGAGCTGCTCATGTCACAGTCGCTCATGAGAAACACACTCATGGAGCTCGTGTTTGTCATTTGAATCTATGCAGAGCAACTGATGGTGTATCTTCTGCTGTGTGCCACATACAGGCAGTAACACACACTCACATGTTGCCTCATTATATTACTTAACTTTAAAAAATACTTATGGAAGCTTCAGTCTGGATCAACATGGTTGTCAAATTTGAATTCGGATTAGGTGTTCACACAAAAACAGTAAACTGGAGCACAGCGAAATAAACCTGAAAGCAAGCTTTCACTTACAATGACGGGATGTACGAATAATAAAAAAAAGGACTGAAATTGGAGAAAAAAAAAAGAACTGAATGCATTTTTCTTTAATTCAGCAAGTATGTGGATACCCTGAATCTATACAAATAAATAAAGGACTCATCCATGTGGAAACCCCCGCAGTTTACATTTGAAATGTTCAGCCTCAGATCTGTATTATGAGTCATTGTTTAGTGCTGGTTCATTTGAATGCAGAGAGTGAACTCACATGAACAAATGCACAGTTGTGGCGCGCTCCATTTGTTGTGCATGTCTTTAGAGGAAGTGCCATCTCAGCTCACATCAACTGCTTGTGATTTCCAGCGCTTCGCTTCCAAGCGTGCATTTACATGACAAAGTGTTTGAATCTCAATTGCTAAAAACTTGAGCCACCAGAACCCCCTCCCAAAGTATGGCTAAACTGAGGCTCGCAGTTGTATTCTTACATCTTTGAAACACACTGTTTCGCCATTTATCATACACTCTTAAAAAGAACCTTTCTTTATTGTCATCCACAGTTCCATGAAGAACCTTTAACATCTGTGGAACTCTTCCATTCCATAAAAGACACTTTATAGTGGAAAAAGATTCTTTAGTTTTTTTTAAAATGTTCTAAAAACTGTGACATCACTGTGAAAACCCTCTTTTGGAAGCCTTTTTTTTAATTTTTTTTTAAAGTGTGTACAGTGATTCAGTTTTTCATTGAATAAATTAGTTAATTTCCAAACGTAATGTAATTTTTACTTTTTTTTTTCTGGTTGCTTAACCATTTTTTTTACCATTGAGAAATTCCTAGTAAGAAAGTCTTAAATGCTGTGTACAAAATCCAGATCTCCATTGTCAGAGGATTTAGGGTTTTTGACTTTGGAATATTCTAAGAAAGGTTTTCATTTTTAAGTTATTTCATTGTGTCGTTTGTGGATTCTTAAAGCTTCACCAACACTTTTTGGCCGTTCTATCGCGATTTGTAGTTGAAAAATAAAATTGCAGGTTACTTGTAGATCTGTTTATGCATATAGTCATGCACATTAAAGCAGCTTTAAAAAAAAAAAAAAGTCAAGATGTTAATGTTTCTAATATCTTCATGCCGTAAGCAGATTAGAGCTAGTCAATAATATAGCACATTTTGATAAAAGCAATCAGGCAGTGTACCACAGTTACTACAGTAAAACAATAGTACTTAGCTACTAGACATTACTGTCATGCAAAAAGAAAATAAATGATTAGTCTATTGATTGGATGTTTGGATCTTGATCATGCTCTGTAACATGCATGAAGATGAGTTGTGGCATGCATTGAATGCAGTTTCACACTGAAGGTGTAAAACAGGCCGCTTACTGTCTTTTCTGAAAGAAAGCTGTTGTCGGAGTCAGTAGCAGCATTGTGGGTATTTCTCCCACGCTTTGCACTTTGTTCAAGTCCCGGCTTGTGGTCCTTTTCCTGATCCCGTCACATTTGCACTGTCCTGTCAAAATAAAGCCGAAGAATGCCAAAATGCATATGCATTGCTTTGAACAAGACCGTTCAGAAGAAAACGGCATTGAAAAGAGCATTCAGCTATATCGTATTACACCACTGGTTTCTTTTAACACTTTTTACCGACTCCATCCGCCAAAAGACTTTGTCTGTCGAAAGCAATAATGGCTCAAGAACTTGGGGCGAAAGGCAGAAAGAGGTTAGTACTCGGAGCTGGTGGAAAAAAATGGTATGGAGCCGTCTGCAGTGAGGAGCGATGCATCTGGAAAAGTTCAATGGTGTTTTTGCAGTGGAAAAATTCAGTTGAGGCACTTCATGCATATGGAATGTTGATCATTTTTGAATGCTTCTCATATTACATCAGAATGAACTGCGGCCATAGATCATTAGTTACAATCATTAGGATTATGAACTGACAAACGTGCGAATGAGGATTTCTTGTCCTAACCTGCCTGTGAGTCATGCATGTGTTCACAACAACCTTTGATTGCATTGAAGTAATTAACAGTTTCCTGAATGCGCTTTGAATTTGTTTCACTCCTTAAATTCCTTAAAGTCTAGTCGATGAATGGAGATTGATCTCTAGTTTGCTGAAGTTCCCACAGAAATGATCCGGATGCTCAAGTGCTTGGCGTATCTTATTCCTGCTGTCCTAGAAAGTCTTGTTTCTTTCTCGCGTTACTGCTTAAACTTGCATTCGTGATGAATGCAAGCAAGCAAGCTTGCTACAATTAAGCGTTGGTAATCAAAAACATTCTAAAATGTGATTTTTTTTTTTTGGTTCACTCTCAGATGAAAAGGTACAAAAGCTGTCACTTTGGGGCAGTAACCTTTCAAAAGATCCTAATATGTACACTTTAGCTACGACTTTTTACATTTAAGGTATGTAACATTATGCAACATTTAGGGTTAAATGAGGAACAAATTTGTACCTTTTGAAAGTGACCGCTTTTGAGTGTAGTTGCTAATAATATTACATAGTTGCATTAAAAAATATTACAGCATTAATACATTTTTAGTAATACATTGTCTAAAATATTTTCTCTTACTAAAATTACAATGTAGTGATCCAGGTTACTCAGTAACAAGTTAGAAAGTGTATTAGAGAGCAAATTGGAACCATGCAAAAGAAATCCAGAATTGTATGCATCAATCTTGAAGTATATTAAATGACAGACAGAGTAAAGCTTTCACGATTTTGACCATTTTGAAGTTATTTTTTTTTTATAAAATGTTTGTTTTTATTATATTGAATTTATATATTTTATTTATATTAATCTGTATATGCTGTGTAATAGCCGGTGAAGCTGATATGACGATACATTTTAACATAAGCAGCAACCATTCTGTAAACGACAAAACAAACTGAAATGTGAACATAACCTAATGTAAGCTTGCAAGTTCAGATTGTTGTTTTTTTATCCCTATTTTGGTTTTATATTGCAATTGAATGCTTTTGGAAATACAAAATTCAGCAATATTTTACCGTTAGGTTTAGTTTATTCTGTATTGGGATGTTGTGGTTTTTCAGTTACATTAATACAAATGTCATATTTCCAAATGAAATGCTATGAGAACCAATCCATATTTATGTCAGGAAACAGCACACATTATGGAGAATATCAATAGCCAAAGTGACCCTCATGAGGAGACTATTACAAAAGGAGGTCAAGAAATGCCCTCCTGTAATTGTGTGGTTGAATTTGCATGGATAGAAGACACTGGCACACACAAGTAACTTTATGCAAAAATGAAAATATATGCCTACCAATAGCATTTGCAATATATAATTGTATGCCCTTGTAAGATCATACAATTGTGTTTTTGTTATTTAATATTTAAACTCCAATCCAAATGCATTGTGTATGGTGAACATTTTTTCCATCCAATTTTTGGCTATCACACTCGCATCTGATACACAGACAGCTTAGCTCAGCATAGTTCCTCTGCCAAATGTTGTCTCTTAACACTTAATATATTAATATACCTTTATAGCGTGTTTATAGTAAAGTAGAAATGTTTATTGACTATATGAATGTTGATCTGGTGTTTAAATCGTCCCGTTTAAAAAAAAAAAATAAAAACCTTTAATTATCAGTGAGTAGCTTCATGCAATTAATATATTAATTTACATTTAATTTGCACGTATTTATGCTTTTGCAAACCTTACTTTGCTTGTGCAAATACTTTTGCAATCATTTAACTTTCATTAAAAAACAAACTGTAAAATTGTAAGAGATGCCAAATCCTCAAGGAGCTTAAAAAACAGAGCTTTTTGAGTGACAGTGATGAGCAATATTGATCATCTAACAACGTTTTTTGTGAACAAAGACCATTAAAACAGTGTTTTTAGAAATAGAGCTCTGTGAAAAACCTCTCTTGTCTTGGTTATTAGACTGCTTTGTATTGCAAGAGGCAGAACAAAGCTCTACAGGTCAGATTTCTTTCTGAACTTACAAAAAAAAGAGAAAAGACAGAAAGAGCGCCAGCGTGGTAAAGTGTGCTGCTAGATTCCACAGATTCCTCTGAAAACACAAACTGTTTGCATGGCCATCGTCACTCAGCGATTCACTAACGAAGGCTAAAATGTTGGAGAGGAATAAGCGTATGTTCCTGTAGAAGTGTTTCTCAGCAGCTGATCTGTGTGAAAACAGATGGGAGAAAGGAAGATAGCGCCGCACAGACGATGGGAATGCTTTTGTTCAGCGTTTTAAGAGTTGAAGCGATTTACACGTGCTTGGACTTTTAGAAAGACACTGAATGGAAATGTAAGAGTTTGAATGGCAGATTCAGATTCATAAAATAAAACTTGGATGAAATTTCTACTGAAAGTAATTTGTGCTCTAGATGGATATATGCAGCGACTAAAATCAACACTTGCCAAATTCAAAATGGGAGTAAATATGGTGAGTATATGAAATAGTGTCACTCGCTAGTTGGCCGATAACACTTTTTTTTAATTAATTCTAACAATTCCTGAGGATGCAATATGGTGTAGTGTGATTTATATATGATATATTATATGTGATATAAATATGTAATCTGATGCACTGCGCTGTAGCCTCTCATTCTAACAGTGTTTTCAGTGTCTCGTTCACATAAATACGGCTCCACATAAACTCCATCACTTATAGTCGCTTATGTTCATAAAAAACAAAACAAAACATGCACCAAATATCTTCCCAAAATTGTAATGGGAATGGTTTATGAATTTGTTGTCAACAAAAAAGCATTTCAAAAGAGATGCTTGGAGGAAAACAACAACAAACATCCGTATTAGTATTGTAATTGTAGTGGTGGCCAAATTTATTAGAACACTAGTATTTTCAGCAGCTAAAAAATGGTTTTAAGTCAGTTGTTTCTATCTTTTGCTGGAGTGTGTCAGTAGGAAATATCAGTTTATGCTTCAAGAAAGCTACCTGCAAAACTATGCGCAAGTGCACCGAGGGCAAAAGCTGCTTTAAACGCCAAAGATGCTCACACCAAATGTTGATTTAATTTAGTTAATAGAAGTTAATTGTGTGTTGAGTGAAGCTGCATTGCACACCTAACGCAACGCTGTGTTGGTGAACAGGACACATTAGCAGCGTTTTAAACACACCCTGCTGGAGCTGCCAGCTTTGAGTGATGGATGGCAGCGAGAGGCGTTCTGCTCTGTGGATAGCAGGCTGATGAATGAGCTCCATCTATCAGGGATTAGCATTGACCTGTGAGGCTCCGGCGGCCCTGGGCTCCTGCGCCACAACAAACGCCTGCATTAACATGGAGAGAGACCACAGGCTCTTCAGAGGCTAGAGCGATATTATATTTGTGCTTCTCTGTGGGAATGTCTAATTAATTTGATTATGTTGCAGCTGAGAGGAAGCACACGCAGATATTGGCAGGGAATGTTGTATATATTGTGTGTGTGTGTGTGTCGCTCAAGATAGTAGTTGTCTGTGCTGATTATGCCATGTTTTCTTGAAACCGAAGTAGTGCTGGGCGATACGGCCAAAAATGTTATCATGATTTTCTTTTCATATTGATATTGATATTTATCAAAATATCCATTTACCATTAAAGGTGGGGTAAGTGATTTCTGGTAGCCAATCTTGACATTTGAAATCACCAAAACAAACATGCCCCTACCCCAAAAGGGTCTCGCCCCTATTTTGATAGCTCCGCCCCACACATACGTACGCAACCCAGGCAACGATTAGTTCTGTGAAACAAAGCAAAACCAATGTTACACCGTGTCTACTGAATCAGTTTTCTAAAGCATTTTTGAAAAATGGCTTACCCCACCTTTAAAGGTAAACAGGGCTCGAAATTGCGACCGTTTTGGTCGCACATGCTCCAGAAATGTAATCTGTGCGACCCAGTTCACCCAAAAATTTAAATTGCTGTTATTTACTCACCTCAAACCTGTATGAGTTTCTTTCTTCAGTTGAAGAGAAAAGAAGATATTTTGAAGATGTTGGAAACCAAACAGTTGACGGCAGCTATTGGCTTCCAGTGTATTTTTTCCCCATGCTAAAGTCAATGGCTACCAGCAACTCTTTGGTTACCAACATTCTTCAAAATATCTTGTTTTCCTTTTTTTTTCTGGATTATGTGTGATTTAATACAAATTTCAAGTACAAATTTCAGATTTAATCTAATACAAATAAAAAGAAAATATTTAATGAAATTAATTCATAAAACTTTAACAATTTAATCTAAATTAGACAACATTTGCTAGAAATGTAGAAAATGTAGTCATATGAAAATATAACATTTAATTGTTATATTGTCAAATAAGATGCTGCAAAACAGAACTATATTAAAACATGGATGAAAAAGTATTTGCATGGCATTCCTTAAAATATATATATTTTATTTTTTAGTATACAGGTGTAGTATATTTGTCATAATTTCTTCCAAGTTAAACTAAACTTTTATATTGGCATTTCATTTCTATGGCAATCATTCACACAGCGACTCAAAGAGCATGCAGACTTAAACAAATGTGCTGACTGACTGTAGTCGCATTTATTTCTGCTGTTAGATGAATCCATATCAAGTAAAAATGTCTAGATGTTGTTATCCACATACATTTTTACTGTGATCTTGATATGGTTTATCGCAAGCTCTAAGTAGAAAGCACATGTGGAGTCACACAGGTTGGTGTGTTAACATATGCTGCGTTATTTTATGTTCTGAAGTGCTGTGCCAAACGCTTATGAATCATCATCTAAACGGCTAAAATGGCTGTGAGAAGGACCTTAATCAACCCATCTGACAAAAAACAAAAACAAAAACTGCATACATGCAGTTAGGCCTTGCAAAAAAAAAAAAAACTTTAAAAAGACGTGTTTTGTGTTCTGTGCATGGTAATTATTGTTCTCTATCAAAGCTGTCACTGTGATGGTACCCTTTCAAACAGTAGTAATGTGTACTTTTATTGTTCTGATGTACACCCTTTAGGGGTAAAAAAAAAAAAAGGTACAAAAGTATACCTTTCCAAGTGACAGCTTTTGTACCTCTTTTTCTGAGAGTGTAGAACAAAACTGGCTGCATTTTATGTTTTAATTGTGACTTTTTTTTTAAGCAGATATTTATTTGCCACTTATGCTTTTCTATTGCCCTAAATTCAAAGGTGCCCTCTATTTCTTTATGAACATGAAGAGATGCAGAAAGCCAGACGGCTGTGGTGTTTAATTCATTCCCTCCCTCTCGATTGGCACTGATTCGTTCCATTTTAAACAGGCGTGTGAATAAGGAGGCATGACCGTCCTGCTATAGATGCGATGCTAAAGCGAGTGTGTTGATCACCGAGGCGAGCGGGAGCATGATTGCTGATTGCTCTGGGTTTTAATTATGGAAATCATGAGCTGTTAAGAGCGCTCAAAGCTTTGAGCTGTTTGCTAATGGTGGAAGTCATAAAAATAGTACATTGAGTTTTGATGCACTACAGTCAGAGATTTGTTTCATGCTTGTGGTTGTATACAATAACATTTAGCATACTTGGTATTGAAAAACAATTTCTGGATTATAATTACAGACAGTGCATTATATTATAAAGTAAAGGTAATAAGTAATGTTAAGTAATAATAAATTAGATTTTAATGTATATTAAAATAGAAAAATGTTATTTTACATCATAATAATATTTCACAATATAATTGTTTTTCCGCTTATTTTTGATCGAATAAATGCATCCTTGATGAGCATAAGAAACCCCTTTAAAAAACATAAAAAATCGGTCTGATCCCAAACCTTTGACCGGTAGTGTATATATTTATACCAAGAAGGAATTGTGTTCTGGGGGACAGAAGAGGGAAAAGCAGGAGTGAAGGATTGGGAGCAGAAAATGAATTGGAGTCTTGCCATCCAGCAGAGGCTTTTCTTTTGTCCATTTATCATGAAAGTTATTTTCTTTCTTTTTGAATTTCAGTTCTATAGATATAAATCCAATGAAGCTGTAGTGGCTGCACTTTCGTTATGCTTTTCTTCTGCATTTATGAACGGAACATTGTTAAAAGGAAAAAAAGAGCAAATTAACTGAAATACATTTTAAAGAGTAGTGTCTTCAGTATTAATGTGAAATGTAATTTATGAACGGAACATTGTTAAAAGGGAAAAAAAGAGCAAATTAACTGAAATACATTTTAAAGAGTAGTGTCTTCATTATTAATGTGAAATGTATTGCATTGCTTATTCACTCTTAAAGATGTTAAGAAAGTTTTGGTAACACTTTACAAAGAGGTTTCACTTGTTAACATGAACTGACAATGAAAATCGCTTCGAAAGCATTTATTAATCTGAGTTTGTTAAACGATAGTTCACCCCAAAACGTAAATTTGCTTTTGGAATCACTCTCAGGCCATCCAAGATTACTTTTTTCTTCAGTAGAACAATAAAGAAGATTTTTAGCTGAAACCGTGATCCTTGGTGATTCATAAAATGCAAGTCAGTGGCTACTGTCACTTTGAGAGTCAAAGAAAGCATATCAGGCAACACAAAATTAATACCCACGACTCCTGACGATATATTGAGGTCTTATGAAGCGAAACAATCAGTCTGTGAAAGAAACTCAACATTATTTACAGCTGAGCTGCTGATATAGGGCTGCACGATAAATCGCGATTAGGCAAAAGCTTAAGAGAGTTTGGAGTATAAACATGTTATTAAATGTGGTATTTTCACATGCTTTCAGATGGAGCAGCATTAGTTCACCGAGAAGCTACGCAAACAGCTGTCATTATCGCGAACGCTTTCTTCGATTTCATAATCGCGGGATTATATCGTTTTGTAGCTTGTAAGTGATCTACGGCTCTGTGTATTAAATGCCACTCCATCTGAAAGCACACGATGGAGATTTACTACTAATCACAGAACCGGCTTTACTGACAAGATGCGCATGACAATCGCATTCGATTAATCGTGCAGCCCTATGCTGATATGAGCATGCGTGAACTTGAATGTTTTAGACATGTAAAACATCCACATTTGTCATCATTATTGAGTGCTTTAATAATATAATTGCGTATACATTACATCATTGCATGATTATGGGAGTGAGCTAGAGAATTGAACGTCATGGTTTATGTAAAAAGATGAGCTGATGAAGACTAGTTTATTCATTTGATATGTTTTAGACATGTAAAACATCCACATTTGTCATCATTATTGAGTGCTTTAATAATATAATTGCGTATACATTACATCATTGCATGATTATGGGAGTGAGCTAGAGAATTGAACCAGTTGATTAAAACAGACTGTCTAAAAGAACCGGTTTGTGGAAAAGAATCAGATTTGCCTGAGGCTCTGGATTACAGGTTACAATGTTGTAAATAATATTCAGTTTCTTGCACAGACTGATTGTTTTGCTTCGTAAAACCTCAATATATCGTCAAGACCAACATATGTCGTAGCATATAGATTCCATAGTTGCGCACAAATGTAAATACAATGGCTTATTGCAATTGGAAACATTACAATGACTTTGCCAAAAAATCACTGATGTCCATCAGCAAAGGTGGAGCTGGGGATTCATAATGTATGGCTGATGAATGAGTTAAAGGGCCACTGTAAGAAGTGTCTAAAGCGGATTGGAACGCATCAGATCAGGGTTGAATAATGTGGCCTGCCAGACTTAACGCCATGCAAAAGAAATAATACAGTTAGAATCCAAACGTTATATCACCAGTGTGAAAGCACTTGAATAAGACAGGTGAGCTCATAAATTTGGATTAAGTCGGCTTTGTGTTCTGTTTGCGATCTGCTTACACGGTTTCCCACGAACCGAGCAATATTTCATGAGTTATTCCACTGGACTGCGCATGCAATCTCTCATTTCTCTTCCACAATCCTCACTCACATCTCACCAGCTGGGTTTTTGGGAGGGGATTTATTTATACGTTTATTTTCTTCCTTTCATTCACTTTTAATCCCAGTATTAGCATTGTTAAGCGTGGTAAGGTAAATGAACGCCATGGACCAGGTACCTTTTTACTTGTCAAAACAACAAAGCATGATCAAATAACGTCTGATAAAAAACGAACAAAGATCCGGACGCTATTGAGAGCTTGAGAGTGCAGCTGTATGTACGACTGATGGTGCTGCATATGCTGGATTTTAGTATTGATTATTTTAAATGAAAATCATATTTAGGTCAGATTGTTCATGTCATTTGTGAACTAAATCTGCTGTGTAAAGTTTCTCTATTGAGCCCATTATATGACACTGTTGAATGTGGATATGTCCACATTTGTGTATCACTAGATAAAATCTATAAATGACATTTACATAACATTTCCCTGCAGCAGTTTCAAATGATTTTAAACTATTATGTTTTTGTGCATTATTATTAAAATTCCAACACATTTTGCCCCATATGGCATCTATTTTATATGTTTGTGTAGTTATTGCATGTTTTTCTTTTCTCTTATTGACGGTATATTTGATTGTTCACTTGTTTGCACACTATCAGTAACTTTGCTATTTTAGTGTAATACAGTAGGCCCTATGTCAATATTTAATGGTGCACTTGAAGAAAAAAGCTACAAAAGCTGTCATTTGGCTAGTACTTTTTTTTTTTTTACTTGCAAACATTTGTACATTTGCTTACTTGCAGATCAATACTGTATTTATTGCCTGCATCCACTAATCTTTCTTACTTATTAATGCTGGATAGTTGACAACATAAACATGATGTCCGACTGATATTTAATCTATTTATACGCCATCATGTCCTATCCTATAAAACTGCAAAAAAACAAACGAATAATAATAAAAAAAAAAGCAAAAATAAACAAAACTGTCTTCGGCTTTAGATCATAATGTGTTGAACACACTGATCACAATCACATTGATGTTTTGGATTAGTTGTGCTAATTTTAGAAATCCATGATTGATGGAGAAAGAGATTTCAAACATATCTCTCACATTTGCGTCTTGAACAGAATCGGTGTTCTCTCAAATGTGAAGTTATCGTGTCAATCTTATGGCAGTTGGGTTACTTTTTGACACTTTTATAATCCTGGTTTGAAAACGAATTAAGAATACTGCTTGATGTCTTTAATTAGCTGCGTTTGAGCTCAATTTTGGATGCAGCTTTACATCTCACTTGTGCACGTTACGCTTGCTATGCTTGCATGTATGCATTCCTTATTTTCTCCCATCTTGGTCCTGGCAATTGAAAATAAATTAACATTCCAGCTCTTTTATGTTCTGCTTCTTCAAGCCTGTGAAGAATACTTGGAGACGAACCCTGAGAGGTCAAGTGACACTCACTAGCTGTCAATCATCCTGGTTGACCCGCCTACCCTTTTCTTTTGCTTTTCCATTCTTTTCTTCCCCGTTCATTCAGTTCCTCCCTGTCTTAGAAACTCTCAGGCATTCTTTCGGTGGCCTCTGAGACAGGAAGCTCTGTCACACTCACAAACACAGCCATATTTTTATTATAATCATTATTATTATATTTGATCTCAAGTTCTCCTGGCTGCCGTTTTTTCCCCCACCTCTACATTTTATGGAGCCTAGAAAACACAGACAGAATCAGCAGAATTTACTGTATAACGCGGAATGTCATGAAACTTGAAGAAATCACAAGTAGGTCAGTGCACTTAATCAAATCGTGATATGGGCTGTGAATAGGGTTGCAAAAAGGTGGAACATTTCCAGTAAATTTCGGAAACATTCCAGGATTTTTTGGAAAGTTTCCGGAAATTTACCGGAAATGTTCCACCCCTTTGCAACCCTAGCTGTGAATAATAAACCCGACAACCAATCAAAATAAAAGATCGGTTTAGCTTGACAAAATTGTGACAGAAATAATTACTATAGTACAGCACAATGTACAACAACAACAATAATAAAAATAATAAATTAACAGCTGATTCTGGTTGTGCAGCTTTTTTTTTGTCAGAATATAAAGTTGTTTAATTTTCATTTGATTAAATTTTCAAGAGTAAATTATTTTTCCTGTGCTTTCTTTGGAGTACTACCATTTTTTTATTAATACGTTTTTATTAAATAATCATAAATCCAGAAAGATTAAAGCACACGACACAGAATTTCAAAAATAAAATAAATAAACCTATTTCATAGGGCCCTATTATTATAAAAAAGCAAAAAACTATTAAGTTGTTAGTGTTTTAAAGCTTCAATTTATTAGACATGCTGTTTGATTGTTAAAATTTAATTAAACCATTAAAATGAAACCCCCCAAATTAAAACGGAGTACACAGAATTTTTTGTTAACCTTTTAATACATTTTTGTTAAATTGTTCAAGTGCTTTTTGATTACTAAAATGTATTTTAACCATTAAAACCGTTGAGTCTAGAAAAAAAAAAAAACTGTATCCAGAAAAATGAAAATATAAAATTAGGGGGATAAAATAAAACTGATTTCAATTTTAAAAGAAGTTCTTTAATAACAGTTTATTATTAATTTAATATGGAAAATGAATCTTATGACTAGTCGTATTTGACCCTGAATTTTCCTAGAATCATTGCAAAAAATAATGATCAAAAATGTCCAGTATTTTGTCTCCTTGGTATGGAATCAAATGCTTGATATTGTCTCATCGTGCATGTTTCTGTTATTTCATATCCCTCCTTCATGCAAAAGAACCAGGCCTCAGTCAGGAATGGCGCAAAGCTCTCTAAAGCTAATCGTTTGATCCTTTTATTTCAAGTCCGAACAAATCCAGTCTGAAATCTGCCAAACACAATGGTGTTTATGGGGATGATAATGCTGGGCTCCAGACATACAGTGAGCATGTTTCCCAGCAGTGTGAGGGTTTGAGAGGAATAAAGCGTTTATATGAGGAATAATCGCCGGTCTGCCAGCATCAGCGTCTCCAGTCTCCGCAGGTGACGTCCGAGATCGCAGATCATTGTAAAACGTTTCCCACTTGTGGATTCGCTCTCATTTCAGGATATTTGGAATCCTAATCCCATAATGCAGTGCGCTAAATGGTTCCCCACATGAATGCACAGTAAGAGATAAGGCTGATTAACTTTATATGATTAGGCCTTGATTCGCCTAATTAAGGCGAATCAAGGAAAAAAAAGGAAAAAAAGGGACACTCCACATACAAACGAATTCTCTCATTATTTACTCACCCTCATACTGTCCCAGATGTGTATGGCTTGCGTTCTTCAGATGAACACAAACACACAGATTTTTTAATAAAATTATCTATATAAAGCAAGTGCAGTGCTGGGTAGTAACTGATTACATGTAATCTGGATTACATAATCAGATTGAAAATATTAAGTACTTGTAATTCGATTAAAGGGGTCATATGATGCTGCTACAAAGAACATTATTTTGTGTATTTGGTGTAATGAAATGTGTTTATGCGGTTTAAGGTTAAAAAAACACATTATTTTCCACATACTGTACATTATTGTTTCTCCTCTATGCCCCGCCTTTCTGAAACGCGTCGATTTTTACAAAGCTCATCGGTCTAAAAAAGCGAGGTGTGCTGTGATTGGCCAGCTATCCAGTGCATTGTGATTGGCCGAATACCTCAAGCATGTGACGGAAATGTTACGTCAAAGAATATCTCTTTGGATTTGAGACTTTAGTCTTTTGCAACTTTACAGATCTTCTTTATGCACCAAGAGCTTGTAACACTTCAAAGAGAAAGGAAAAATTTAAATCGCATCATATGACCCTTTTAAATTATATTTGAAAATACTTGTAATCAGAATAGAGTTACTTTTTTATTGATTACAAGATTACATATTATATACATGATCACATGACATGCAGGTAATATTTCAGATTTTTATGAAGTGTTTTATTTTGATTGTTGTAATTGTAAAAAGATTTATTTGAATTTAACATTTGTGTGATTTAATTAATTATTAGCTTTTCATAAAGTAGTCTGATTACGTTATCTGAATTGTGTAATGTAATGGATTGTTGCTAACTGTATTTTTTGGTCATGTAATCTGGAATCAGTAACGGATTACAATTTGTAAGTCATCTACCCAGCACTCTGCAAGTGTATGAATCCCTCAAAGTTGATGCTTCAAAAACCACACAAAACGAACGCGATGGGAATCCATATGATCCCAGTCTTCTAAAGTGTTAATTTATTAATCAGAATTATTTTCGTTTTAGAATTATTTCACTTTCACATAAGCACAAGTCAAGAATGCCACACATGGTTTGCTTGCAGATTTAGTCACAGCAAACAATGAAAACAGCCACGTGAAGCAGAATATCTCAATAGCGATTGCTAAACTGCAGCTTACAGCGCTTTTTACGTAATGTAGAGAGGGCATGTGAATGGTTGGCAGGTTGGAAAGATTAAGTAAACCACTAGACAGAAAATGTGTCTATTCAAGAGAAAAGCTCTGAAAGGGGATATAAACTGTTGACATCTGGCAGCCGCAACCACGAAACCTTGTGGAGGCTTGTCACCAATGCAAGATAAAGCAAATACCACATTAAAATGAAATGCGGACAATTATGCTTAATAAATAAAAAAAGCAGAAATCACGATCGTGATTAAAATAAGATTCATTGTGCAGCCCTAGATGTGTGTGAAAAAAAAATACATATATGACATTTGATTGGAAGTGATGGTTTATAGTTTAAAGAGTTTAAAATAATAGCATTATTATTCTCTCACACACCTACTGTTTTGCTTTAGAAGACACTGATTCATCAACTGGGGTCATATGGATTACTTTTGTGTGTTTTTTGAAGCGTCAACTTTGAGGAACCAATGCACTTGCATTATAGGGACTGACAGAGATGGATTATTCTTCCAAAAAATCTCAGTTTGTGTTCAACTGAAGAAAGAAAATCATACATTTGGGATGCATGAGGGTGATTAAATGACAAAATAATTAATTTTTGGGCTGGAGCATCTCTTTAATTCTCTGGGTGCTTCAGAAATTGCGGTGTTGTTATTCAGTGCTCAATGTGCCCTTGCTAATTATTTACCAATAACTGTGTTTAGTTAAGTACAAGTGTTTGATTTCTAAAACAACACTCCTCCTGCATGCCAAGGTAGACATTGCGCAGAATTAATTTTGTTCTGCACCAGTGTCTGATGTTAAATGCATCTGCAAGAACATTTCCTGTTATGAAACATAATTCATTTTGTCTTCTATGGAACATTATGTTCAAACTTTTGCTGTCTCTTTTCATCCACATCCGTAGAGCTGTGAAAACGGCACAGTGTTTATATTTGGGTTCATTATGAAATAATCAGTGCACTTGATGATGAGGGCGCTTTGATGAAGCACACTTCAAAGTGCACCACTGCACAGGATTCCCTACCTGTGCTGTAAACGCCGAGCCAGTGCATTGTGGATGTTTTTGAGGAAGATGAAAGTATTATTTAGTTTTCGGGTGGGTGTTTGTGCACATGCGCACGTCAGTGGGAATGAATTTGTGAACAAAGTGAGCGTGACATGTCATCTGTCTTCAGCGTTTGACATTGTGTTATAATGAGCTCGGGCTCCCCGAGGTCTCAGATATTGCCTTCTGCCAATGCGGGCAAAGAGTCTGAATGTGTTTGTTCCCGTGAGATAACAGCGAAATGCAAACACACACAAAAGAGAGGTGATTTTTGTAGTTTATCAACTCAACCTGTTGCCACAGTAATTATGATGTACCTCAGGGTGAGCCGAGGGATATGAGAGATCTGTCTGTAATCTTCATAAACACAGTGGAATTTAAAGGTAGCCTAGAGATGTCAAAGCAACTCAGAGCTCCAGAGTTACTTATCTTGAAATCCATTGTATCCTGGAAAAAAAGAGATTGTATTATGAATGTTGCACATTGGGATTATTATTGGAGACTATTTTGAGGCCTGCACTGGTAAAAAAATTTGCAATCATTAAGATTGACCAAGTCTCTTCTGCTCACCAAGGTTGCTTTTTTTTTTTTTAGCTCAAAAATACAGTAAAAGTAGTGAAATATTGTTACTAGGGATGCACCGATACCGATACTGGTATCGGTATCGGGCCCGATACTGGCCTCCTGTACTCGTACTCGTACTCGTTAAAATGCCCCGATACCAAACGCCGATACCACACAGCATGTGATAAGCGCCATATTTAAACAAAGAAACACTGACAACAGACAGCAGAAAGGAGTTATGGATGTCTACTACGAAGTATATGTATGCAATAAATATAATGTTAAACATTCAGATTCAACTTCCAAAAGTGCATTCATCTTTGCCATGTTACATTCATTTAGTTGACTAGTGCTATACGCTGTATTAACAAAAACATTAATGGCATAAATAAAAACACTTACACTGACAAGCTACGCAATATCGCTTTCATAATCGAATGTGACTCAGCTGGGATTATGAACGCGATATTGCAGTGATCTACAACTCTGTGTATTAAATGCCGCTCCATCTGAAAGCACGTGATGGAGATTTACCAATTTAAAATAACATAATATAATGTATTCCTTTAATTTAAAGCTATCATTACTCCAGATCCTTCAGAACTCATTCTAATAATTATTGATACTCAATTAATAATGGTTTTTATTATTATCAATGTTCAAAACAGTTTTCGCTGCTTAATATTTTTGTGAAAACTGTGATATATTTGAAGAGTTTGGTTCCAAAACGCTATAAATCCATTTTGATTCATTTGAGTAAAAATGTGTTTTCTTTACCAAGAAAGTGGCAAGATGAAAACCACTATTTTCTGTTTCAAACTTTCACATAGCATCTTTAGGTTATAATAACATTAAAAATTCAAATCCAGATTTTGATTTTCAAAGATTTATTATAAAATGTTATTATTTTTTTCTCCCAAAATGCAATAAATCCATTGAATCAATATAAAAGTTATGTTTTATATTGAAACTGTTGAAAATACACAACATAGTAAGTTGATCCACATATGACAGCCTCTGAACTTGGTCAATACTAATCTTATTAATAGCTTACGTTTCTTCCCCACCGCAGAAACCACCACAGGTTCAT
>NW_015645056.1:410500-446089 GCF_001515625.1 Sinocyclocheilus rhinocerous
GCAGAGAAGGGAGACAGGCGTTTGTCGCGGTTTGGAAAGAAAGGGAGAAAACATGACAGAAAAACTTGGCGGATATCGCATTTTGCGTAAAATTTAAAATTGACTTTTCAATACCGACCAGATACAATACTGATTTTGGCGGAAACCCAATAAAAAAAAAAAAAAAGGCGTTTATCGTGTTTTTGAACCAAACTCTTCATTTTTTTTCAGGATACTTTGATTAATTGAAAGTTCAAAGGAACAGCATTTATTTGAAATGGAAATCTTTTGTAACATTATAAATATCTTTACTGACACTTTATTTCAATTGAATGCATCCTTGTTTCAATAAAAGTTAATCTTTCTCACCACAAACCTTTAAATGGTAGTGTATCACACTTTTCACAAAACTATTCGGCAGCACAACTGTTTCCAACACTGATAATAAATCAGCATATTAGAATGATTTCTGAAGGATCATGTGACACTGAAGACTGGAGTAATGATGCTGAAAATACAGCTTTGATCACAGAAATAAATTACATTTTACAATATATTTCAATAGAAAAGAGATCTTTTAAATTGATAAAATGGTGTTTCACAATATTAGTTTATATTGTATTTTTCAAGAAATATATTTAGCCTTTGTGTGCACAAAATGCTTCTTTTAATACCATTTTAAAATAGTATATTCCAAATTGAGATCGATCCTAACTGAAATGGCATTGGATACAAAACGGATAAGATATGATTCTGCATTAGGGTGTTTTGTAAAACAGCCTCTTCTTCTGAGTCATAACAGTCTAGTGTTTTGGCTGTGAGTTTTGCACAGACAAGCAGCACTTTGTGTAAAAAAAAAAATCTGGCTTGTAATTGAGATTGATTTACAGTCTCCCAGCCTTTCTCACACTCAGTGAAGTTCAGAAACATTTTGGTATGAGATGGTTTGATATGAGATGGGTGCTTTCATCTTGCGTAAAGTAAAACAAGTTTGTGTTCCATTATTCTTTGGTTTGTTTGCCTCTGTTGTATTGGTTGACAAGGTGATTTGACAAGCTTGACAAGATTTATTTCTGTAAACCATATCGTTTTTTGGCTGGTAATGATGTTTTTCTGTATCACTGATGTTGGATGTTTAATTTTGCTCATATCTAGGGTTGCAAAGGGGTGGAAAACTTCCGGAAACTTTCCAAAAATTCCTGGAATATTCCCAAAAAAAAATCAAGGAAAGTTTCCAAAATTTCTGGAATGTTTCCGAAATTTACTGGAAACTGGACCACCTTTTTGCAACCCTACTCATATCCTCAGTTTTTACAAGTAGATTTATCTTTGCAGTCATTTAATGCTCACTCCTTGTCACGCAGTTTTCCTTGATGTGTTAATGTAATTCTGATTGAAACACGAAGTCAGGGTGGGACATCGAAGAGCTTGTCCCTTTTTGAAAAATATCAGCGTTTCATTTACATTTACAGCCTGGCAAAGCTGCATTCGATAGCTTGTGACAGCCACAGTCCTGATCAAAATGAGTCTAATAGATTCTCTCTTTAGATTTGAAATAAAACTCTTACTACATCTAAACAGTGCTCATTTTTAGTAATGGTTATGATGTGTAGTTTGATAAGCGAGTTGTTTGGGCATCAGTGTTAGCTCTTCTTGTCAGTGCTGTTTATAATGCAGAGGCTGTTTAACTGGTGGAGATGTTTGATCTCCTCCAATGCAATTTAAAACAGAATATTCTGCGTAGAATTCAAATGGATCAGATACATTGGGTGGTTATGATTAGCTTCGTGCCCTCTCGTCTCTGCAGCAGGTTGCGTGACCGACTTGGAAAGCATAATTACACTGGCTGGTTCCTTCACCATGGAATAGGGCTGCACAATTAATCGAATTTCTAATCGCGATTACAATTATGGATGCCACAGTTATGTAATCGTTCAAAGCGGCAATTAATCGTTCAAAGTCCACTTATGTTATTCTGCACGCTTAAGATGTTTTTTTTCTTTCTACATGTCATCTTAAAGGTTTTTCCATTGTTTTAGTTTTAGTATAACATTATAATACCATTCATATTTTTACTTTTTTATAATTTAAAGAAGAAACCAATCCGATGTATATTTGACATTTAAGGCTTAATACTATAGAAAAGCACTAAAGGTTTTTCAGTTAGTGTTTTCAGCTTGTTTATTTTCATATAAAAATACGGCATGCAGTTGCATCAAACAATGGTATAAACATCATTCAATGTAAATTGTGATAAATGCAATTAATAATCGCAATTACAATTTCAAAGGAATAATCGACAAATGTGGTTTTTGTCATAATCGTGCAGCCCTACTATGGAAGTAACTTTGTCAACTAACTCTCATTAGAGTATTAGTAGACTGTTAGGTTATGGTTAGTGTTAGTAGAATACGTTGACAAGTACTTACAAAATTACTTCTAGCTAGTAGAATGTCTGAAGTGGACTATAAAGATAAACTGTTACCAAATAGTAAATGTGTAAAGAAAGGGGCGGGACCTTCAAATTCTATGCAGTTGTTTTGATAGAGGGAAACAAGATCAAATTTTTCAGATATTCCCCTTTAAATATAATAACCATCAGTTGTATGCAATGACCAACATTTTTTTTTTTTTTTAACAATCTGAATATGGAGCTGCATTGAGATCCCTGTATCTCTGTGACTGAATGAAATATGGCCTTGAAAATGACAATTTCAAAAGAAACGTTTATTAGCAACCAGAGTCTAATTCTTCTTGAGTTACATGCACGCAATATTTATGGCACTCGGACAGGTATGTCCCATGCAATTGTTTTGATTGAAGAAAACAAGATACATTTCTGATTTCCACATTATCCACAGAAATAAGGATCATCTGTGTGCAAAGTGACCAACATTTGGTTTTTGACCACTGAAAATGAGTACAATTTAACAATTTACTCCTGGAGCCATATTGAAATTCCAATATCTCTGGAACTGAACAATATAGGGCCTTAAAAATGAAGATGCCAAAAGACACGTTTGTTAAGACGCAACATCTAAAAGGGCATTAAGATATCTTTAATACTACTTGAGTTACAGGCATCCAAACTTCGGAGAAAAAAAACTTGAAAAGTGCTTTTTCCCATTTTTGAACTGTCACCATTGGCACATAATGCAACAAAGATTGCTAAAGTCAACAGATTTTCCTAACAGACCTACCAATCTCTCTGTAGAAATAACTTTGTGATGCTGCCATCTTTCTGAAGTCATTTTTACCCCCTTGTAATTTGGCTTCGAATTGCCATTTTGACCCCCCTCTTCAAAATAGTGGATTGCTCAGTAAATATACATCCATGACATTTAATATTTTGGCTTTCATCACTATACATGTTTATCTTTCTTTAGAAAATATTGACAAAATCAAAAATTTGAGCCGGGGACCTCTGGTTGAGTTCACACAGAATGACCCATGCGATTTCAGAATGAGATATTTCATCTCTGTAGCGTATTTTTGAATCGGATTGAGAAAATAGCCAGATTTAAACATTTGCATGCTTATTTTTTCCTTTTGATTGGATTATTTCAGGTATACGCCTCCTCCAATCGGAACGATTGTGGTCTTTTCAGTCCAATTGAACCATCAATCCCTTTACTAACACATCAATCCGATCACAGACATGGAGTGTTTTGAGCTTTTACATCTTGATGTTCATGTGATATGTTTTCTATTTTGGTGATCCCAATTCACACTGCTGATTATTTTGTCTTTAATGTGCTTTCAGATGGAGCATGAATGGTGAAGGGTGGAGAGCAGCAGATTGCTGATGTCTGCGTGGCCTGCATACTGTCTAGATCCTCTTTACAATCTAAACTATTGTCTGGCATCTGGAGACGCTCTTGAATAACCAAAATGGCTACTTCACTGTGGAAATGTCCCCTGGTGCATGGACTTGTGTTAACTGTGATTTTCATACAATCTTCAGAAGGTAAGACCATCTCTATAGACGCTATAGCCTGCTGGAATCATAAAGTGACATTTTTAGAGATGTCATACAAATACAGAGTTCTGGCATGAAACTCTAGATGGCGCAGTCCGATAGGTCTAACTCAATCTGACCTAATGACATCATTATCACATGGCACAGCTGATTGGTTCTCTCCTGTATCGGTAGCCAATGAGCTCGCTGCTCAACATTCAAATATTTGACTAGTGCTCGCCGTAGCAGTTGCAGCTTGCTTCAGAAACCCTCCACCTTCCCCAGCTCCACCTGTATAGATCTGATTCATGTATGCTATATGGGGGTTATTTCATGTATGTTATATTTGCAGCAGCAATATTTTCTTACAAAACGCCAGAAATCTGAACTCTCATGGATCCTTTCATTATAACAACGAGGTTTGAACATGATGTAAATTATTCATTTTGCAGTGTAGGTCAAGTCATATTTAATGTCAAGTCATAAAAGACAGAAAATTAATGTAACAAAAATGTGTTTTCCATGAGGGGTAAGAACAGTTATTATTACCTCAGTAGCTAGCTTTAATTTGAAAAAAAAAAAAAGTTTTTAGTGTGATGAAAAGAAATAGTCAAGTACTTTTGTAAAGAAAGGTGTGTTTTTGCTCTACAGAATTGAATAAAAACAATCAAAATCACTCAAATCACATCAAAACATTCGCATACTCTGAGTAGGTGCTTCTTTTGAATAAGTCATTGCTTCACAACTGTTATGTAGCATGAATGTAATCCGGCTGAACTACATTCCTCATGTTGTTATTGTCATGTGATCTGCCGGTCAGTTGCGTCACTTTGCTGTCATTCATAAATCCTCTCCCATGGCCTCACAGGATAGTAAAGTGTCATTTGGATGCGCTCTTCAGTATCATCTGGGAATTAGTAGGTCAGCCTACTGTTTTATGAATACTGTGAATTTGGACATATACAGCCCTACTTTATAGTAGGGAATTATGCATATTGAGATGCAGCCAACATTTTATTTTATATTATATTATATTATATTATATTATATTAATTATATTATATTTATATTATATTATATTATATTATATTATATTATATTATATTATATTATATTATATTATATTTTATGAATAAACCTGGCAAAGCCAAAAGATGAAAACTGCAGAATGCAATCTGTGAAGATGTTAGACCTGCAGTTGCGATAATTCACTGGATTTGCTGATTTGACAAACTCTGGGAGTTGCAAACTCATGTGTTGCATATATTGTGCACATTGTCCAATGGAGTGACATTTCTCATAGTCCCATTGTCTGGATGAGTCTGAGTTGGTGTGAAACTGTATCATGCTGCACTTGTCTTTTGTTTTGTTTTAGCGCTTGCTAGCTCATATCTGAATCATGTATATATGACACAGCTATAATGAATTATCACTGCATTTCCATGGGAAAGATGTCTTCAAGCACACCAGAGATATGATTTATCCATCTTATACACGGCTTTGCCTCACTCTCATTCATCTTTGAAACAAGCCGTATCTCCAGCCACTAAAGCTGGCCCGAAGGAATGTTTCTCAAAACAACATGGGTTTTTTGCTTATATGATCTGGATTGGATTTTAATGTATGTTCTAGTATATTCATTTACGTTGATTATCCAGAAATGCCTTGCATGTCGCAGGTCTTTTAGTGAACTGACTACTAGTACTAACTACTATTACTACTTTTGGCAATTGGAGGTTTTTTTTCCTTCCAAGATGAGTTTAGAAGAATTTTTCTTTCCCTACAATGTGCCGCTTTGATCAGCTGACACTTAGTCAATTTTTATGTTTTGATTTTGGTTTATCTTTTATAACTTTGGGAATTGGGAGGTTTGGATCTGCACTCAGCTCTTTGTACATCAATGTTTGTTTTCATCTGGCATTCATCTTCTAGCAGCGAGACGCATATTTCTGTGAGTTTCTTCTGGAAATATGAGACGCTTGAAAAAAACAGCAATTTTTTATTTATTTTTAACAAACTTTTCAACACCATTAACCTCAGCTGAGTTTGGGTTTGATTTATCTGTTGAGTAGTCCAGTAGACAGAATGGTGCAATTAAGACCACAGCATTTTACTACAGTAAAGAGTAATCTCACAGGGTCATGAGAAATCATATTTTCCCTGGTTGTTTGATATGTAAGAGGTCTCTGTACCATTAAAACACCCTCCTCAGTACAAAAAAAATGCATTTATATAACCAAGCTCCAAAAACATCTTGGTTTTATATCATAAACATATAAACATATAAAATATATATGTTTACCGATCAAAGATTCATTACATCCATAATTTATAAATAAATTCTTAACTAAATTTTACTTTGCTATTTTCCCAACTGTGAAGAGTGACAGACCTGTGTCTTAAAATGTGCAAATTAATCAAAAGATTTGTACCTCTTTCCCTGTCACTTTCTTGCAATGCACATACAAAAGAGAGTCCCTAACAGAGTTAATTCTGTTCTAGAATGCGTTTTATCACTCACATGAATTACTGAATTTATCAGCACATCAGTGTGTACATGGCTATATATTTACTTTTTACACTAGTGTCTTTATTATCTTTGGCAACAAAAAAAGTGTACATTGAGGGTCTCAACTAGTGTTGCAAAGGGGTGGAAAATTTTTGTTAGATTTCCACAACATTTTCTAAAGGTTTCCAAAAAATTCTGGAAAGCTTCCGAAATTTCCAGGATGCAAAGCTTCTGCCCCTTAGTTTGCAACCCTAGTCTTAAAGCATTTGCAAAGTTTTGTTCCCAAACTAAAAACTACGTCGTTCTTAGAAATCTCTTCTGGGTTAAACTGGGCCTGAATGTGTTATGAGAGTTAATTATGTGCCCTATTATATTCTACCCGGTCTCATGGCAAATACGTACCTGGGGGCACATTTTTGCAAGACGCAAAATACGTACCAATAAGTACATATCACTGCAGTTTCCAAAAGAAATGAACACTAGAGGCAGTAAAACTCCGACACCTTTTAAATTATTTTCACACAGAGTGTGATTTACAGAGTTTCGATTAATAAAGCGTAATTTTCGCACAATTACTTGAACAGTATTATGTTGTGACAACTCGTGTTTTAGCGCCACTCAGTGGACATTTCTCTTTGAAACTGCGGCGAAACGTGCAGTAAGGTACGTAAAAACGGTGTTGCAGAAATGTACGCAGAGGTACGTATTTTTATGAGACTGGGTTGAATTGTATTTATTTATTTGATGTAATTCTGCAGAATGGAAATGTGAGTTCATTTGATTTAAAAAAGGTTTGTTCCAGTTAGTAGAGCTGGGAAAATGTGTATCTAAGCCGGTTGTCAGTAGCAGGGAGAGAGCGCTAGTGAACGGATTGTGTTTGGAGTGGAAAGACATGAAGTTACTGCCAGTGAAGGCTAAAACTGTCACTTTTAAATCGACTTTCTACAAAGTCAGACAGCGTTCCATATCGTTTTGAATGATTAGGGATCATTTTAAAAGTTTGCACGTAATTTGGGCTACTTATCGAACTGACTCAGTTTAACTACAGTAAGCCTGAACAATTAGTTTTAAAGCCATCTCATTTCCTGGAACACGTCCAATAATTGTAAATTCTTCCTCTGTGTTATGATGAGCCTTATTATAGATTACTGCTGTAATCCTTTGAGGATTATGAGTATATGCTTCATTATGATTCAGCTCTCTGCTGGAAAAACCCACTTTACCTGTCATTGCCTGTGAAAGGTCATTTGGCCTATTATTATTATTATAAGACATTAATCAGGATTATTTGTGATTAATCATAAAGATTAAATACCCATTGAATAGTATTCAAGTAATCAATTCATAGTAATCAAGTATTGATCAATTCTAATACGGATGCTCCAACTAAATTGATTTTTTTTTGTTAAATTTCTGAGGATCAAATAAGTAATTATAGCCATTCAGCATTTTGGAAACCATCATTTTAATATTTAATAGGTATAAAGTGCAAATTATTAGCCTAGCGGATGAATCTAATGTTCTGAAGAGTATGTGTGGCAGTCAGTCATGAATTTCACATTAAGAAATTCTTTTAATCCAAAATGCAAATTATGCTCCCTTCGAACTGGTTTTCTTTAAAATACAAATCTTGTGTAATCCCAGGCTATCTGTAATCAGAAGCACATTTATAACTGGAATATAATTTAATTTCATTCACATGCGTTTCATAAACACATAATCCTTTCTGGATTACAATCCGCCATCAAAATGATCAATTTAATTATTCCAGCTGCTGTGAGAAAAGGCTATAAACGATCCTCCACCTGCAGGATCCTCACAAATATTGATTTCGGATCATTTTTAACCAAAACAAGTTACAGACTGCAGCTTTAAAAAAAGTTTACAAATGTCACAAACTCCCAAAAATGTCACATTTAGCTTTTGTTTTTGCCTTTTATTTGGAGAAAATAACTCTAGGTTGTGTCTCTGTCTGTCAAAACAAAGCTTATTTTATGTATTGATTTTAATGCTAATTAAGATCTGTAGTTTAAAACTCTTAGTATTAATATTTTTATGTGAGCATTAGGGTTGCAAAGGCATGGCAAATATCCGGTAAATTTCCGGAAACTTTCCAAAAATTCCTGGAATATTCAAAAAAAATCCTGGAAAGTTTCCAAAATTTCTGGAATGTTTCCCGAAATATACTGGACATTTTCCACCTTTTTGCAACCCTAGTGAGCATTGATCGACTCAGTACGACGTCATTATTGAAGATGTCATAATTTCAGGGCAGTACACTAAAAAAAACTGTATAACAACAATTTTCACTCAGAAATTACTGTTTAATTTTACTCATTAAAAAAAAACCGGAAGAAACTCTCAAAATTTTGAATTTAAATTAGATTTTTTTTTTTGTAAAACGCACTTCAATAACCTTTATTGAAACTTTGAAAATCTTTTTTTTTCAGTGTAATCCTTTGTCCATGGAAGCAGAGATTTGTTTCAGATGATTTGTGGCTATATGAATCTTCATTTGAGATTGTGAGGCCAATGTTGGTCTGTTTTTATCTGTGTACATGACAGACGGAGGGAAATATCAGGAGCTGGATTCCAGCAAACCACGGCTGGACCTCAAACCGTACTCGAGCTCCTCCCTGGACAGTGTATTACATCACTGTAAGCTTCAGCAAAATCCTTTCCTGATTTCTGTGGCCTGATTCTTTGCGCACAGCATGCGGTCCTTCTCTGGCAGTCTTGAAAAGAGGCCTGCCATATTTTTATATTCCAATATGACAGGCCAAACAAAAAATGACTCGGTAGACATTGGCTTCTGTAAGGACACACTTAAGAGAAAAGAGCAAATTGCTTGAAGAAGTGTCTTAGATCATTGAGTGCCTAGCTTGTTTAACAACAGTGTAACAACAGATATCAGGAATAAACTATTTTAAATTGAATCAGGAAAAAAAAAAGGAAGTGTAAATAAAAGTGCTTTCTTTACTGTTATAAGTCTTAGATTTCAAGTTCTTTCGTTTTTTTTTTAGTTACAAATCTTATTTTTTTACATTTTACATTTTCTTTTCAATGCTAAATCTGAACACTTTTAAACTACCAGTGTTTTCAGATAAAAACCCAAGCTGAAGCATATGCATAAAGAGTTTCTTCACGTTATTCATTTCCATCTAATCACTGCACTGCATTATGCATGAGGTCAGATAACAGCGCAAAATTCAAGTGTCATGAAATGAGTTTCAGCGCTGTTCATTCACCTCTGTGTTGTCCTTCATCTCATAACCTAATTCATATTTGCAAAAAACAATCTGCAAATGCACAACCAATGCTAGGTTAAAAACAACACGGTTTAGGTCAACATTGGTAGGTGAAACTAGATACGAATCCAATTCTTGTTTGTGTTAAATCAACTATTGCTGCTGGGTTAAAATGAACCCAAAATGGTGTGCAAGTTAAAATCACTTTAACACATGCATAATGACTTAAGCTTAATCGATAATCTAGAACCTAACCTTAAAATAGACAAAAGTAGGCAAAAGTGAAAGCAATGTGTACATGTAATGGCAAATCAACAGTTAAACGACTTATACAGTTAAACAAAATAGATTTTTTACAAGATTGATGAAGATTGTAGAGTAAATACTGAATTCCGTACGGTTAAAGGCTCTTTCACACTGAGTGCGATGCAATAAAGTGAAGCGAATCACAGACGAATCATGCTTTCACACTGAACATGAAAGCGATTGATTGTTTTTGGCTAATTCACGCCTGCATGACAGGTGGCGCTGCCATCGTTCCACCTATCGTTCTTGACCACTGAGAAGAAGAATCATTTAAATGTTGGCGCATAGAAACACAAAGCCAGAGAAGCCAGGCCTGGTTCTACGAGGGTGCTAAGCCTCAAAACTAAAGAAAAAACGCACACTCAGTTAAGGCTACAAAAATAGGATATTAGCGAAACCGATTTGGCGAACGCTTCAGCACGTACTTATGTTTGCATCTGTGGAGCATCAGTGGTTTCTCTTTACAATGTGTTTTTGCAGCGTTACGCAATGTATCACAGTTTGCACTGGTTTTCAAAACCACTTTTGATGCAAAAGCAGCACCTCCGGGAACGAGATCTAAAGCTCAATCTGATTGCTCAGCTTGTTTTATTGTCATACTGGTTGGGGAAAAAAAAAAAGTGCTTTGTCGCACCGCGATTGATCGCGCACAATGTGAATAGCTCCATAGGGTTTTGTTGTTTTGATTCAAGAACATCATTGCTGCGTATATTCGCACCGATTAATCACACTTAGTGTTAGGGCTGCATGATTATGACAAAAATCATAATTGTCGATTATCACAAATTGTATTTGCGATTATTAATTACGATTATCACAATTTACATTGAATGATGTTTATACCATTGATTGATGCAACTGCATGCCGTATTTTTATATGAAATTAAACAAGCTGAAAACACTCTAACTGAAAAACCTTTAGTGCTTTTCTATAGTATTAAGCCTCAAATGTCAAATATACATCGGATTGGTTCGTTCTTTAAATTATTAAAAAGTAAAAATATGAATGGTTTTATAATGTTATACTAAAACTAAAACAATGGAAAAACCCTTAAGATAACATGTAGAATGAAAAAAACATCTTAAATGTGCAGAATAACATAAGTGGACTTTGAACGATTAATTGCCGCTTTGAACGATTACGTAATTGTGGCATCCATAATTGTAATCGCGATTAGAAATTTGATTAATTAAGCAGCCCTACTTAGTGTGAAAGGCCCAATTTGATGATAGGCCAAATTTGACCAATTATTGCTTCCAACCAATGAAAATAATTAATAATTAATAATAATTATTGGCACACTGGTTGGAAAAAAAACTTGCTTTGTCGCACCGCGATTGATCGCGCACAATGTGAATAGCTCCATATGGTTTTATTGTATTGATTCAAGAACATCATTGCTGCGTATATTCGCGTTCGTATATTAATCACACTTAGTGTGAAAGGCCCAATTTGATGATAGGTCAAATTTGACCAATTATTGCTTCCAACCAATGAAATTAGTTCCAGTACTGCCAAACCATCAGGCTGAGTGACACCAAAAAACACTATAATGAACTCTGAAAGTCAGTTGTTACGTATCCGGTCCATGAACTTCCGTCTGCTAGCCATCAGAGTCAGTGATAAACTGTGTATTATAGCAAATCGACAGGATTTCCCTCTCTTCGTTTAAAGCATTTGAATCACTCCTCTCAAGCGCTGTTCCCGCTCCCCTCTTGAGATGTTTTTGTGTGAGAGACAACACTCCGACAAAAACCTCAGATTTAAAAGAACACCTTTCTTGCCAGAAACACAGTGTAAGTGATGCATTTTTAAATTAAAAAATATGGCATTTTGCAAAGTTAGGCACATTCACTAAAAATACTCTATTATTATATTTAACATTCCCTGCAAGGAAACATACAGATATTTATTTGTGTAGACAGTAGGGACACCCATCTTAATGTTGCGTATCCTATGTGAATTGACCATAAACATTACAGATGCACTCAGTAACAATTAATTTACAGGCATTCAGTTACAAATAATCCTTCTGACTGATAATAATTATATCAGAGTATTGTAATACTCATTTGTTGATATTTGTAAGTATAGTCTATCAAAACTTATTTTTTTTCAAGATAGTTGTTAGTAATGTGTCTTCAATGATAAAGATGCCTGTTGTCAAACACGTCCCAGAGTGTTTTTCCATACTCGCATGTTTCTTCATCTCTGGTAGTCACTGTGTTCCAGGTCTGGTGTGGATTAGTCACAGCCTGGAACCTGGTTTTGTCTGTCAGGATTTAGTTTTGCCCTTCGGTTCCTTAAGTAGCTCACTACTACTGCACTTATTTTTTTTGCACACATTGTACTTTGTATTGTACATCTTGCAGAATCAAGCAAATGTTAAATATTTGACCAAAAATAAGAGGAATTATACAAAATGTTACTTTTTTTTTAGTACTGTCCTGAATAGGATATTTTATACACACACACACACAGGTTTGTTTTTGTGAATTGTGGGGACATTCCATAGGCGTAATGGTTTTTATACTGTACAAACTGTATATACTATCACCCTACACCAACCCTACACCTAAATTGCTCTGCTTCATGGGAGTGGGCGGAGCTAAAGATCTCTTTTGGCACACTCATTCGCTGTGAGACTCTGATTGGTGGAATTTTCTGTACAGCATCATGGGTAATGTAGTTTTTCACCACGAATTCCAGTATTAAATACAATCATTTAAAAAAAAATGGTGAATTAATGCGATCAGATGGGTTCAACAAAAGCAAATACAATCGATTCACAACCTCAGAGCTCACAACAGCTCTGTCTTTTAAGGTTTATCAGTTAATGTTAAAAATGTATTTCCCAGTGGAGAAAGTGAATGGAGTTTTTACTTCTGAAACCTGACTGTTGCGCTCTATACTGTACCAGGTGAGCTAATGAGCAAGTTTACCATGTACCATATGGAGCTAGTTATGTGATGCAGACAACAAAATGTATTTGTTTACAAATACTGCACTATGGTGAAAGGGGTTTAAGGTCATAACATAGTATTGCTCAATAATCTGTTCCTTTAACTGTAATTTGTGTGTAAAGGAATTAAAGTTGTTGGTGTTTTACTGACACTAATATTCATTTAATCTGAAAACTGTACTGAATTGTATGGTTACATTTTCTGCAGAAATGTAGCTAGAAGCAAGTTTTTCCAATGATAAACAATGTTAAAATGATGCAAATTAGAACCTCATGCATCTTCCCAGCTCAACTGAGATCAACAGGTCAAATCATTTCTATGCCGCTAGCTTCACAAATCCAAGTGTTGGTGAAATTGCAAAAATAATGAATAATTCATTTCCAAAAAGTTTCATAAACACTCCCCATATGCCAGTTTTCAACCCCCAAATCGGACAGTCCCGACCCCAAACTCATGCCTTCGATGTGAGTCACTGTCACTGTGTTGGGCTTTTTTAGATGCTCGCATAAACAGAGCAGTTTTTGATGATGCCACAAAATCATCGTGCGTAGTGTTTGGTAAACTGTTGTTTTTGCCTTGTGGTGCATTTTGGCACAAGTGCTTTCTTTCTGATGGTAAGAATTCCTCAAACAACAGCGAAATTTAGAGGCTGAAGTACTGAGATGAAAAAAAAAAAACTTTAAAAAGACAAACATTGCATTTTAAAAGAAGCTTAACCCCCTTCCAATACATCTTAAATCCTTTTGGAAAATACAGTACAACACCGTAAGCCCTGCATTGCTCTGTATATTGGATTATAGGCACTTGAGAGCAGTTTTCACATTTTCCTTTTCTTCTGAAGCTACTTGGCGTCCAGTAATAAGGGAAGAAAATCACAAAAAAAGACAAGGAGGCTCAAGAAGTCCCTGCTGGGTCTACTGTGGGACTTCTCATACTTTTCTAAAGATGACACCATCCTTTTCTCCTCTCCACCCATTTTTCTGTCTGAGAAATCCCCCGTGGAGTCCGGGACACAATGGGGGCCGGTCTAGGGGGAGTGTGTTGGATTTGCATGCAGCTGTTTGCTGTTCCTAAAGCCACAAAGGCCAATCAAATTTGCATTAATGGAGGGTGACAGGCAGGAATCCTGCTGGAAGCGGCCCTCACACTCGCACGCTTGGGAGACATTCTGCCTAAATGGTCTTTCCACGAGGAAAGTTAGAAATTATTGAAAATAGTAGCAAAACTGGAAAACAAACAAAAATGACCTGCTTGTTACTGGTCTAATGACATGCAGGTATATATTTAATCTTATATGTCATAAATAAGGAATATTATGTATATATGTATGTGTGTGTGTATAAATATATGTAGAATATATTCTATAAATATAAAGAAAATATAGTATAGAAAATTATTTCAATATTAAATTATTATTATTATTTTTTATTCTTATATGTTGTAAATGTGTAATGTATTTATTTATTTATTTATAAAACAACTCCACTAAGACCTCTTTTATTATTTTTTAGTTTTTAAATCTAATTATAATAATGGAGACATAAATATATTACTGTTGTAACTTACAGTTGTACTGTTAAATAAAAAAACAATATTTGATCATTATAAAGATCATTTAACTCTACAAGTTACCAATGTTTATGCCTTAAGTTCTTCACTTTTAAATGGTCAAATCCTCAAGCTTTTATTTTGGGGAATTTCTGTAAACTTCTGTCCACAGAAATGTTGGAAGTTATGCAAATGTGTAAATAAAGTGCACCAAAATGCATTCCAGAAATGCATGAACTCAGAACGCATACAGAGATGGAGTTGGTGAGAAAAGTTTACTGTGAGCCGAGCTGCTTTGAGACCCTGAAACACTGGGGACAAAAATCATTGTCTAGAGGTCTTACCTGCAAAAAAAAAAAAATATATAAATAAAAACTAATACAAATAATATAAATACACTAAAAAAAAAAAAAAAAAAAAAAATTGGAAGAGGTCTTACCTGCATAATAAATAAATTAAATAAAGTTCTGTTGAGCAGCAGAAAATGGGGTATATAGTGCAACGATATTGGCTATGCTGGCTTGAGCCCACAGCAAACACCAGGAAGATGCATAAGAAAACTACTTTTCCAGCCACTGACCAGAATTCCTGATAAAATTCCAAGTCAAGTCCAATGGAACAGGATCACAGCTAATTACAATCCAGCTAGAACTGTTGCCATGGCAATGCATGGAACATTGCATGTAATGTATTATGTATGGCATCGGATTCCCCCTTAACATGAGCTAAGTTAAAAGAAAGCGTGAGATAAAGAGCCATACGCTTTGGCAGGCTCGTTTAGGGCGACTGTTACTGCTTTCCCAGCTTTGATGTAAATCTCGACTGCTGCTGGCAGAAGGTGAGTTTGAAAAAATGTGCTGGTGTGTGGAAATAAATATCGACTCTAGAGAGCCAGTGAGTGGAGCAACATGTTTGAGACTGCAGAGTATGACAACAGAAAGCTCAACTGAAAGCCTGTTTACTTTGCACTGTTTATCTGTGCACGTCTTTCCAAAGAACACCAAAAGCTCATTATCAAGATAAAGTCAGGTTCTCTGCCAGTGAAATGACACATGCACGCTACAAAGGACACAGTGAAGTCTTGCCCACATCGTTTTCCAGTAAGTATCATCGTTTCACTCGGAAATGCATCACATTAGTCAGGGATATTGAACAGTCGGCTGGTCGTTTTGCGAAACAAACCCTGAGGCTTGAGTCTGAGCTCAATGTCTCGAGAACACCACAAAATTGAAGTCAGCCGGCTTAGAAATGCCTTACTTATGGTTATCTCTGCATGTCATACTGGATACAAAATAAATAAATACATAGCCGTAAATGCATAAATCTTACACAAACACCAACACATTCTCTCGAAACTGCCAGTTGAAATACCTTAGTGTTCTTCTAGTTTAAGTGTTTATAATATTTACAGTTGGGCATGTGTTAGTTTTTCACAAACCAAAGTATAGGTGAATTTGCAGCATTAGTGAACATATATATTGTACAATAGAACATGCTTCTCAAAGTTATATCAGTAATACGGAATGCAAAAATATAATTTTAGGGGAAAAAAAGGAATTTTAAAAAATATCACTCAATTTTGCTTCCATGTTTAAATTGAGCAAATAATTCAGCAGATAATAATTATTGACCCAGTCTCCCAATTAGAGCACATTTTGTCTATATGTCTATATTAAAGGGTTAGTTCACCCAAAAATGAAAATTAGGCTGCGTTTTACTCACCCCCGAGGCATCCTAGGTGTATATGACTTTCTTCTTTCAGACGAATCCAGTCGGAGTTATATTAAAAATTGTCTTTGATCTTTCAAGCTGTTTAATGCCACTCAGCGGGTGTTGCATGCATCAGTCCAAAAGAAGTGAAATAAAAATCGCCCATCCATAAAAAAAAGTGTCTCACACGGCTCCGGGGGGTGAACAAAGGCCTTCTGTAGCGAATCGATGCGTTTTTGTAAGAAAAATATCCATATTCAAAACGTAATAATCACTTGAATCTAGCTTGCGCTCACTGTTGTACACGGAAGCAGCTCCGGGCGGATGACGTATGAGTTCAGCGTTGTGCATGCGCCTCTCAGACGTGACGAATGCAGAAGCGCAGCGGAGAGATCAAAACAAAACAACGGTCAAGAATTTAGAAGTACAAAACGAGGATTTGTAAAGAAGAATGTCAGAGGATTTCAGTATTTTCTGTAACCAGATAACAGATCAGATCTATTTTCAGCGCAGTTTTTTAAAAAAGTCTTAATTTACTTTTTTCACAAATTGAGACCTTAAATGATCTGAAATCAGAGCAGAACGTCTTAAATTCATAGTCATTTCATTAAATGTTGCATGCATTGCAAAAAAAAAAAAATACATGAATAAATATTAAAATAAAATGCAGTGTGATCAAAAAGTACAGTAAGTTAGTTCAGTATTTTATTTTTTTGGTATAAATTGAGTTGAAAAGTAATGGCAATCTATTGAAAGTTGCGATTTCAGGCTTTGAAGCATTGCAAATACAAGACATTTACACTTAGAGACCATATCGATGTATTGTGTCTTTTTTATCCTTTTCCTTAAGTTGTGTACTTGGTCTAAAGAAGGTCTTGAAGTTTACCTTCATAAAACCTGCAGAAACCCTGTATTAGGGCTGCACGATTGAAAAATTACAATGATCTAATCATGCATAATGTAGATTAAACCGCAAAAGTCTACTTGCTTTCTCTTTACCGTGTTTTTACACAGTTTGTGCATTGTGGCTTCACTAACTCATTGCCTGCTGAATGTGGATGGGATGAGAGTGAGAGATGGAAATCCTGGAGTGGATCCGGAGCAGCGTATTTAGTCCTCAGAGTCTCCGTCTGTGAGGGCAAAGCGCCACATATCCACCCTTCTGTCTGAATCTCTCGATAAAATAAATAATACTGCGGGGATTTATGTTCTCTATTCATTTCCACTCACAAATTCTTGAGTAAAGATATGCAGAGGAAAGATATGCAGCGAAAGCTTTGAGTACTTAAATTGAAATGAACGCAGTGTGTGTCTGCTGGGTGTTCAAGGTTTGCTTTGCATTCGAAGTATAAAAGCAGAGCGTGTGATGGGATGAATGCTGTGTATTATGGCACATTGACAGACAATTGACATTTGACGCATGCACTGTGACGTAATTCAGCTACATCAGTGCATGTGTTATAACAAGCACAGAAGCCATTTTTTCATGAAGGTCGCTCTAGATAATGCATGACTTCTGTGTTTATCATAATGCATGCACTATGTAAGTTTTGCTTCTGAAAGGGAAACCCCTACAAATGCATATGCAATACGGTCAGCCGCAAAAATAACTGCCTTTTAATTGCTATTTATTCACTTTAGTCTTTAGTAAATCCTGACAGTAATTTTTAAAGGGGTCATATGATGTTGCTAAAAAGAACATTATTTTGTGTATTTGGTGTAATGAAATGTGTTTATGCGGTTTAAGGTTCAAAAAACACATTATTTTCCACATACTGTACATTATTGTTTCTCCAGCCATTTGTCGCATCCAGTGGGGACATAATTACGGATTATAATGACTATTACTGTCTTTTTACGCGTTGCGTTGCGTCGGTCTTCTTTCTTTGCGTGAACATTTGGGCGGCGTTATCCTAATATATCCACATCGTGACGTAGACATGTGGGGGCGTGTTAGAACGAGGCGTTTTAGGTAGGTGTGGCTGACTCTTAACTTTTATAAAGAATATCTCTTTGGATTTGAGACTTTAGTCTTTGCAACTTTACAGATCTTCTTTATGCACCAAGAGCTTGTAACACTCCAAAGAGAAAGGAAAAATTTAAATCGCATCATATGACCCCTTTAACTCCAAAAGAGGGTTTGTGTTGCTGCAAGCTGATAGGAAATCTGAACTCAAGTCTGTGGCAGCTCGTTGAATCATACAGTAACAAGTTATGAAATTTGGCACACAGTTAGTGGACAGTCCCAATGTAAACTACATGTCTCTGCTTGCATATTTTAAATCATGTGGTCCAGAAACCTCATTGTACAGAATAACAATATCTCAAATATTGCACGGCAACAGAAAACGCCTCTTTATGTTTTGGTCACTAATATCATCTACTTTATCCTCCCACACTTCACAACGTTCCCTGCATCTTAGGGAAATCTTTAATAGTCATATCTTATAGTATGATGGCTTTTTGCGAGGATGCAAAACAAAATGGACAAATGCACAAATGTCGTCTCATTTATTAGTGACATGCATTAATAGCAGATATCAGACAATATTTCTCTATTTTTGTCGACATGTTTATATGGTAAATTGTGAATTTGCTGCACCAAAAGAAATATGCTGACCCATCTACTTCATACAGGACTCAGGAAATCACGCTGATGCACTTTAAGAATAATATTATGACATTACTCCAAGAGCTGTAGACATAATGCATGCTAAAAGTGCAGTCTGTAATTTTAGAAATGACACCAAACCAAGTTATTACTTCATGCAAGAAGGTAATGTCCAGTACTTAATGCTTTTGTGGTTAAAAAAGTGGAAAAAAGGCATGATTAAAAACATATATATGTGACCCTGGAGCACAAAAGCAGTCTTAAGTCGCTGTCTGCCAGTTCAAATAGGAAACTGTTTTTAAACCGGTTGCACTCAAAGTCTTTCACAAAGACGCACTGTTTTAGGTTTTTCTGTGTTCAGTGTTGGTGGGCCATTAAAGCTGAAATCCTCTGACCTGTGATCTGCCTGTCTTTCCTCCAGCCTTCAGTCGTGCAGCGCTGCCGTTCGGTCTGGTGCGGAGAGAGCTGTCGTGTGAGGGTTACCCCATCGATCTGCGCTGCCCGGGGAGTGATGTCATCATGATCGAAACCGCCAACTACGGCCGCACAGACGACAAGATATGCGACGCAGACCCCTTCCAGATGGAGAACATTAACTGCTACCTCCCGGATGCATATAAAATCGTATCTCAAAGGTAAAAGACTGTTTGCCAAGCATTGCCTGTAGTCCAAATGTGGATGCTATTTCCTCGTTTGCAGATACTGAATTTCGCTCAGCAGATATCGTGTGCTTGTTTCTGAAAAGCTCTAGAGTTTTAACATGCAAACTCAAGTTCAAATTCTTCCAGAGTTCTTTTATAAATAAACGCCACCTGCGTTAGTCCACTTTAATTCGTCCAAACCTCATTAGGGTTTGACATATTCCATTCTGTCGCTGTTAGTTTGGAATTTGAGGGAATACTCCTCAAAATGAACCATATGCTTTTGCTTTCATGATGGCCTAAATTTGACGTTTAATTTCTTCTTTTGCATATACTTGAAATGGCAGAGCCTCACAGTGTACCTGCGGTCCTGAGTAAATATCTGCTCTTTATGTTAGTGGCTCTCTGAAGGCTCTCTTGTTTGAGTAAATGTGTGAACTCACACACAGACTGATGACTGTCTAAACCTAAAGCATCTAAAGCAAACCAGATATTGTGGCTACTTTGATTATGTGCATTCAATTCACATTTTTTCAGTTCAGTTCACATTTATTTGTGTAGTGCTTTTCACAATACGTGCCATTTAAAGGTTTCTACATTACAGTTAATTCACCTACCAAGTACAGTTTTCCCAGCTCTGTTTAAATCCATTTCATGTCATTCTGCAAATTCTTCTCCTGGAATCAGACTATTTTAATAGCCAACAATATTTTTAGGCCATGGATGTTTTTTGACATTTGGTTGTTAGTGTTTCTAGGTTTCACATTTTATATGTGAGCTGTTAAAATAACTGGCTTGTCTCACTCTTGTAGCTGATTGATCCAGTGGACATACTTTTTGGACTATATAACAGTAAGATTAACCATCATGATGCATTCGGGTCTGTTTTGACCTGGAAGAGATGGATAGAAAATTCTTACAAATTAAAAAAGCCCTAGAATATTTGCTAATGCTTTGAGACCCTCAAAATAAAAATTTAAATCCCATTTATTCCAGTTGGGAATATATTATTGCATATATATTGCATCTTGTGGTTCATGTTATCGTGTATAATTAGAATTTTTTAAGAGTTTCTCAATTTTAACTAATAATAAAAAGCAAATGCTGTGATGGTGACTTTTATTTTTTTTTACATTAAATAATTAATGAAAAGTTGCTGTTTGGATACGATATAGATTTAGACTTTTATAAAGTAACGATTATTTGGGTCCAAACGGACCAGATGCAATATTAGTATACAGATTTTGAATGCATTATGAAGGTTAAAATGGTAAAAAAAATGTATGTTCTTCACTTCAATAACTGTGTTTTCCACCACTGTTTGACATTTAGATTAGATTCCCCCAAAATAAAAGGAAATATATCCAGTAACTGCACAAAGCATGCAAACTTTTAATGAGACAAGCACTCTGTAATCTATTATTGGTTGTTTGTTTGTCACTAAGTAAAGTTGTTACACACTGTACTGCTTTGCTAACTTAGGTTGCCAGATCTGAGTAAAAACTAGCCCAATAAAAACTATTCTAATGACCCAAGCCATCACTGTTATGCAATACACACAATTTTAACTTGAAAATCACTGTACAGGCTAGTCATAATCATAAAAAAACTGTCTATATTCATAAAGAAGCTCCAAGGCTCTGTGCTAGTGGCCTTTCCCCCTCACAAAACTCATGATCCAGCACAGTTTTAGCATTGGTGAAATTTAAAATGGGTAAAAGATTTCAATACAAGCATTTCAGTCAAATACAGTTTATGCAATATGTCAAACTTTTAACCTACAGGGGAGAAAAGATACAGCCAGCAGCAACAGTTTAAAAGTCGCCCAATTCCACGGTAAAACCACAGACTTGGCAACCCTGGTGCTAACCCTGCTCCGGAGCTATCAGGGTTTAAAGAGACAATAACCCAAGGTTAAACACAGTGTGAAAAGCCCCAAAACTGGAAGTTTTCTGGAAGAGAATTTGAAAGTCCTTTAGGGTTTTCTGCCCTTTTTTTTACTTTTCTGTTTTATATTCCACGTCAGAATTACTTGCATTTGGCCTTGAGTTAGAATTAATGATTTTATTTCTTAATTAATACATTTTTTCCCCCTGGATAGCCTAAAGCTTAAAGTGTCTTGTGGTTAACATGAGGATGTGTAAGCATGCATTAACACAGCCGCACTTCAGTGCATGCAGAACATGATGCAAGGAAGGTGCAATTAACAAAAATGATACAAGACGTCTTCATGCAGAAGCAAATATTCATAAGCTCGATGGACACCTAATTAATCTAGAGGTGTGGGGGGAGGTCATGTAAGGTGCTAATGTGAAGTTAAAACTGTGTTGAAGAAGATATTTTGAAGAATATGGGTATGCAAAGAGTCGTTGGTCCCGATTGACTTCCATGGTATGAAAAAAAATCCCAATGAAGTCCGTGGGGACCAGAAATTGTTTGGTTACCAGCATTCTTTAAAATATCTTCAAAGCAGTAAATGATGACTGAATTTTCGGGTTACTGTCCCTTTAAGTGAACACTTCTCTGAGGAGTTTTGTGCATTAATTGATTTCATTGAATGTTGTTCGGTGTTTCAGGTGTAACAATCGGACGCAGTGTGTTGTCATCACTGGCTCGGATGTCTTTCCAGATCCGTGTCCTGGGACATACAAGTATCTTGAGGTCCAGTATGAATGTGTGCCATACAGTAAGTGATCTTACAAATATTCTGAAATATGGCTCATACCAAAAAATAATAATAACAATTTTATCTCGTTTATTTTACTGTAATTTTTTGCAAAGTAATAGTAGAACAGTAAAATGCTGAAATGTAATATTATGGAATTTGGTATGGCATATAACATTTAAGAAGTTAATTTTTTTAAATAATAATAATAATAATAATCAATAAAACAACCCTAAAACTTCATCTGTATGTGGGTCAAAGATGATACGTCCCATTTTGGTGTCCGCATCAAATTAAGTTTACAAAAGTGATTTTATATACAGAAAAGCATATTAAACGCAAGTAAAGTGTCTGCTTTAATGTTTTAAATAACTTTTGTGAAAATAAAATGTCAATATGTGGGTGAAATAATGTTCCGTTGTCATTCAGCATAACAGATATATTTATGTACAAATAAAACAACATACTTATTCTGATCTGTACTTAATAAAATATATACAAGAAAAAGTGATCATACTAAATTTGATTATATTTTATATACAAACCTAGTGGTTTGAAGGTAAGTGGCAAAGATTGGTAAAGATTTAAAATAGCAATCAATTAGTATTTGTAGGGCTGCACTGTCATCTGATGATTCAGTAAATATGCAGACACAATTCTTTGCTGTGTAAAATACTGTTACACTAATTGACATTTTAGTGGGTGTCTTCGGTAAATCATGGTAAAAATGTGTGATAGTCTATTAAAAATAAATAAATAAATGCATACAAATAATGCTATATTAAACTTTTATTGTTTTGATGCTTAAACCCCCTTTTCGTCTTTGACCCATGTTTTGATGTTGAATAAGTAATAGCACCCCACACGTAATATACCGCTTCAAACATACATAGTAAGCTTACTAACAGCTTTTATCCTTATATCATAGCTCTGTTCCAAAACATAGTGAGCTGCTCTTCTTAGGAAGCATCCTAAGCAAGTGATTTCAGACTCTCTTCATGCGCAGCAACTCTATCAACAGTCACAATTCATGTTACCATGTTGCCAAGAAAATCACACAATAACCAAAACAAGTGCAAAAATACAAAACACAAACCCAAATAGTACACTTATTTGCTGTGTAATACAGACTAATACATTTATTTATATACTGTATATGTTTGTATACATTTAAAATGAATATAAATAACCAGTGCAGTGCAATCTGGGATTGCCTTATCCATGAAAGAAACGTGCAGTGCTGCCATAGATTTAGACAGACATTTGGGATGCTTTGAGTGCAACAATGAAGCCTTAAATTACTCTCTATACAGTAAGCAGCTCATTAGGATTTGGAACCGAGCCATTGTCTGTTTCAGCGTTTAGCTTCGTGCCGTTGTTTCTCCGTCAGTGATTAAATGGAGAGGTCTTTACTCTGTGTTTAATATCTTCAGCTCAGCTTTTGGATTTCTGATTCTTTGTCCCGTTTTGCAGCTGATGGCCGTTGTGTCCTTTTCTACAGATACTTTGTTTCTTTTGTTTGTCTCTCTATTGAAAGCCTCTAGTTTTTTTTCAGATGGATGTCAGAGGACCATGTCCTGTTTGTGGTGACCAAAAATTTTGGCTGTGATTTTCTCAGAGACTCTGATATGTCTTTTGAAAATCAAATATTTCTTTCTCTCTGTATTTTTTTTTTAGTAATTGCATTAACTTTTTCAGTAACATTTAAAGTTAGGAACCAATTCTCACTATTAACTAGTTGCTTATTAGCATGCATATTACTAGCATATTGGCTGTTTATTAGTACTCGTAAAGTACATATTAATGCCTTATAAAAGTGCTTTGGATAAAAGCAACTGCTAAATGACTAAATGTAAAATACTTTCATTCAACAAGGATGCATTAAATTGATCAAAACTGATAGTAAATGCATTTATGATGTTAAATGCTGCTCTTTTGTCGGCGCCAATAGCCTCATGGTTAGTGCGTAGACATACAGCGCAACTGCGCTCACGGTGACCCGAGTTCGATTCCTGTCTCGAGGTCCTTTGCCGATCCCACTCCCTCTTTCTCCTCCCAGTGCTTTCCTGTCATCTCTATCTACTGTCCTATCTATAAAAAATGCATAAAAGGCCCATAAGAAATATCTAAAAAAACAAATGCTGCTCAGAGTAACAGAGTATCCTGTGATAAAAATGTATCAGTTTCTACAAAAATATTGGGCAACACAACTGTTTTCAACATTGATAATAATCATAAATGTTTCTTGAGCAGCAAATCAGCATATTAGAATGATTTCTGAAGATCATGTGACACTGAAGACTGGAGTAATGATGCTGAAAATGCAGCTTTGATCACAGGAATAAATTACATTTTACTACATACTCACATAGAAAAGTTATTTTAAAATGTAATATTACTGTTTTTACTGCTTTTTGATCAGAAACATGCAGTCTTGGTGAGACATAAAATCTTACAGACCCCAAACTTTATTTCTCTTTGGCTTGGATTTTCGTTTTAATGAGAACTTTAAAAACCAAGCAGAAGCCTGCTTGCAAGTCAGATTGTTTCTTTGGCAGTGGATTGAATAGACGACCACTGCAGCACTAATCCTTCTCCCTTTCAGGAAATTTAGTGTGCAAACCTTCTCACTTAATTCATATTCATGATCTAAGATTGTTACTACGCCCCTTTCTTCATTCCTCACTTTTTTTTAAATTCACTTAAAGGGGTCATATGATGCTGCTAAAAAGAACATTATTTTGTGTATTTGGTGTAATGAAATGTGTTTATGCGGTTTAAAGTTAAAAAAACACATTATTTTCCACATACTGTACATTATTGTTTCTCCTCTATGCCCCGCCTTTTTGAAACGATGAAATCGCATCATATGACCCCTTTAAAATGTCCAAAAAATTATTTTCATATTATATTAATATGAGATCATGAAAATTTAAATGTATGTTAATTAATACATTAACTTGCCTGTAGATGTGTTATTTGTTTTTGTGACAATACATTGTTCACGATAATGTTGTTCAACTGCAGTCTTATCTAATCTTAGAGAATAATGGAATATTAGACAATTAATGGTTAAAAGAAAAGATTGTATGCTTGTGTCCTTTTTAAATGCCCTTTAATATCTGTCTGCCTCTTTATGTTGTCGTTTTTCTTTCTCCTGCTCTCTAACTGCTAACTTCTCTCTTTGTTGCTAGGTGTCCACTGATAGCAACATGATTAATTAAACCTTATTCTCAGTAACACAGGTGTTGTCCCTAAGCGTTTTTACTTTGAACATTTTTTTCTCTGCATATGCTGTAAATTTTCCCATTGGATGGGCTCATCTTTGACGTAAACGTATTGGCCTGTATATGTAAATGTAAGGGTTTTTTTGGGGGGTGGGGGGGCTCTTCTAATCTTTTCTCTCCCTTGATGCTCTTTCCATTCTCTTGTTTTTCCTCGGCTCAAAATAGAAGTGGAGCAAAAAGGTAAATGACTGCTCTGGCTCTCAGTCCTCAGCTCCTTGTTTTGTGTTGTATGGTTTCGAACCCTTCCCACTGCTCCCCCACCACCCCATCGCCTACATGATATCAAGATGGAGATCTATCGAACCCAAGCCCAGAAAATGTTGGGTTGGAGGTTAAAATGTCAAAAATCAACCTCTTTTTATACACTTCACACATAGATATTAAACCGAAATCTTCTATGGTCTATATTGTATATTATTGTCCATTTTCCAAGGTCATGCGTGTAATTTTTATGATGAAATACTTTCTAATTTCCCAGTTTAATGTGCAGAGCCAATTATAAGTAAGCTGTCTTTCAGTTGATCCCCTGCAAAGTGCAAACACTGTGGGGTTAACAACAAATTACTTTGAAGTGTCTAGTCCAACCCAACTTTGACTAAAGTGGGACCTTTCTATTTTTAAGACAGGGAACACAGTTTTGAAAACCTGTTTGGAAACAATTTTTATGCCATTCTATTCAATGCCATTAGTAGCACAACAAACGCACGCTTCACGTTAAAGTAAGATAAGCTCTTTGACACAGTTGGTTCATGTACAATGAACTTTGGCTGAATTTTATTTGGCTTTTTCCTTCAATGATATTGATGGGAGAGAGAGGCCGACTGTCTGTAGCCATCTGCATGTGATATGCTGTTCACCACAGACTTTGCATTTCCAACCGGTTCAACACCAACCAAAGACGGGCGCGTTTGGCAAAGGCCTCGCTCTCGTATTCGTTCCTCAGTGACATGAGCGAAGACTCTTCTCTTTGACTCATCCTATCTGTCCTGAACAGCATTGCCACCCTGTTCCCTCGACCTCCGTGTCCTTTCCTCCCGCCTCTCATGTGTCGTTGGTTCTTTCCTCAGACATAATCCATGTATGTGTGTTTACTTTCAAAGGTATGGCTTTTGCGACCAATCCGACAAACCCTCCCCATACTGTCGACGTAAAAGAACCGTGAACGTAGATATTCCAAAATGAATGTTATCTGTCCATTAGCATTGTTTCTCTCATCTTTTTTCATTTACAGGACTTTTTTTGCCGTCCTCTTTTTTCCCTCTTGTCTGTTCCTCTCAGTTACGCTTGTTTGAGAACCATCTCAAGGGAGCAAGGCCACCTCAAAACAGAGTCTCACTTAACCTCTCGTTTTCTTTCGACTATGCACGCAACACCAGTTATCACACTGCCAAAGTGAAAATGTGGTACATTAGCTTCTGAAAGCCATGTTTTACTTACACACACCCAAAGAATTGGACCTAAAGTATGCATAGTAGGTATTGGAGTGCATTGTAGAGTGCATTCCTGGTTCGTTTTCTAACTCTAGTTCTTGAACTTTCTTCCCAGTTTTTATTTGCCCTGGGACTCTGAAAGCGGTAGGAGATCCAGCCTTTGTCTTTGAGGCGGAACAGCAATCCGGAGCTTGGTGCAAAGACCCCCTGCAGGCGGGGGACAAGATCTACTTCATGCCGTGGACTCCGTACCGCACCGACACGCTCATAGAGTACGCCTCACTCGACGACTTGCGAAGCGGCCGACAGACGACTACCTACAAACTTCCACACCGTGTTGACGGAACAGGATTTGTGGCATACGATGGGGCCATCTTCTTCAACAAGGAACGCACGCGAAATATCGTCAAGTTTGACTTGCGGACTCGGATAAAGAGTGGGGAGGCCATAGTCGCAAATGCCAACTACCACGACACCTCGCCGTATCGCTGGGGCGGGAAAACAGACATTGACTTGGCAGTTGACGAACGGGGACTGTGGGTTATCTACGCTACAGAACAGAATAACGGACGTATCGTTCTCAGCCAACTCAATCCTTATACTCTGCGCTTTGAGGTCACTTGGGAGACCGTCTACGACAAACGCTCGGCCTCCAATGCCTTCATGGTGTGCGGCATACTTCATGTGGTCCGTTCCACCTATGAGGAGAATGAAAGCGAGGCCAGTAAGAGCCAAATTGACTATGTGTATAACACCAAACTGGGGCAAGGGGAGTATGTCAATATTCTCTTCCCTAACCAGTATCAGTACATCGCAGCTGTGGATTACAACCCGAGGGATAACCAGCTATACGTGTGGAATAATTTTTACATTCTGCGATACAATCTGGAGTTTGGGCCACCCGATCCAGATGAAGGTAAGACTCATTATGGTCTTTATGGAGTCTGATTTGTCTGCAGAGTGTAGGCTGTTATGGATGATTTAGTTTAAATTTTGAGTACTGTAGAGAGTCCTCTAAATCAAAATAGCTGAAGTGTATGGGATTATCGTTTTGTGTGATTGTCGCAGTGACTGCTTGTGAAGGCATATTATGGCAGTGAGCCAAGCAAGACTCTCATTCGCTCGACTCGAGTGGCTGATGAGTCTTTGCAGTCCTATTCCCCTTTATTTTTTCCGTAACCCTGTAAATCTCACCCGTAAACTCAGACCGGGAGCTGCAGGGGGATCTTCACAATTGGCATGTTTCACAAAAGCATATGAGAAGCCTAGAATAAAATTATCTCAACTTGTTCCAATTGGAATCTGATTAATTTCCAAGAGAATGGGATTTCCAATACATTTAGACAATCTCAATATCATTTGGTGTGTGGTAAAGGAAAATGCATAGCATGTGCATGGAAAGATGCAGTTATCATTGTTTGCAAAAAGGCTCAAGGAATGACAGCGCTACCAAGCGTAGACCTCTAATTGCACAGTATGTGTTAACTAAGCCTAGCTTTGACCCTGCTTAAGAAAATCTATAGTCTAAGCTAGTTGCCTTTGCTTTCTCCAGAAATGTGTTAAAGCAATAGTCATTGCATGGCCCAAATGCATGTATCATTGCCTCACAACAAGGCTTGAGAAATGACTTGCCAGAGGAGAAAATATCAGTCATCAAGAGCCATTAATTGTGATTGTGAGCCATTAGACAACATTCTTCTGTTAGCAAGAAGAATAATTAAACAGAAACCCAATGTTATTATTTTTGTGCCAAATACCCTGTGCATGCAAGAGTGTATTTTATGTGCAAAAAGGCGTGCCCATGTGTAAAGAATTATTGTATTGTAAAACCGTGTATCTTTTTGCAAAGAAGGGCAATGTGACACTTTGTTTCTAAAAAAAAATTTACCCAGTCATCAATATTTCCCCCTCATCCCTCATAGGTTGAAAACCTGGTGCAAAAGCTATGCGCCGTTGAGCATGTGAGCAGTGAAAGCTCTGAGCACACATAGTATGTATGAGGAGAGAAAGCCAGTGAGATCTTGCACATGTACTGCAGTCACAGAGATCTCAGAATTGTGTTCAGATGTGGACATCAGCACATTTTTTGATGAACATTTCTGTTAGAATTGAATGCTTAAAACTGAGTTCCCATGTATGTAAAATACTTTTGCGTGCTTAAAATATCCCCTTGTGTGTGCAGAGTTGTGGCACAAAAATAGCTCCATAAAAACTATGGTAAGTGGTGGCACTAGTGCCTGCTGTGCTTTAGCAGCACTTCCCCTTTTGACTAGGTCTGATTGTTTCCATTTCTGTCTGCTGTCCTTAGCCGTGTGCATGCAAAGGTCGAGCCTTGAAATTCCAAGATCCTCTTTCCCCCCCTTCAAGCTACAATTAAGTCGACACACCAAATTTTAACTGGCCCACCATGCATGACAGGGAATGCATGCGTTCAGCCTATTTTCACTCTGGCAGTCACATGTAAATGTAATTAACATCTGAATTATCATAATTGCCGTTAGTGGGTGATCAGGGCAGTGCAGCAAATTTGGGATGGTTTTGAATTGCCATTGAGAAGCCAGTGGTTTTGTTGAGTTTGGTTGTTTTTGCCATACTTTAATTTACTAAGTTAAGTCTGCAGTATTGATTTAAATTTTGAGCTATTGGGTCGAATTTCACAGGAAATTCCAAGCTTGCTTCATTCATTCTTGCAGGTTTACATCAAGTCTTTAAACACTTGTCCAGCTGCTATATCCCGTTTTTGGTTGTGGAGTGGTTGTACCTTGTTGCTACATTAATAGTGTTGTTGTGTAGAATTTGAACACAGCAACCTGGGACCTCTGGGAGGACCTCTGGGAAATCACCCTTGGTCAAAACAAAGAGCCCTTGAGCTGTGGAGGGTCTGAAAGTGACAGAGACCATGACAATACAAAATCTGAACCACAGACTCAGATGTGATACTTGCAGTCGCTGCCAAAAATATTGATACCCATGTTTATTTGTTCCACAATTTCTTTTAGAAAGTTGATCTAAAAATAATAATAATAATAATTTTACAAATCTTAATTTACTGAATGTAAATCTGATTAATGAATAAAGTTAGATTTCAGTTTAAATATACATTTGAATGTGAAAAACAATCAGATTTTGAATAAATCAGGTGAAGGATTCAATGATTCACACATTAAGATAGTGAGTCACCTTGACTTGAATTGCTTTTTTTATTTTATGATGATCCCTGAGGTCCTGTTAATGTTTATTTATGCCACCTCAGAGCTGCATTAAAGAGCTTCTGTAAATGCACCTAAATGCCCCTTTAGATGCAGAGCAAAAATGCTGATTTTATTTGATTGGTAGCAGCCCTACAGTGTTTTATTATTCTAATTGAATTAAATTAAATGTAAAAATTTGACAGATGACTGATACATTTAATAAGGTTATAAAAAGCCATTATGAAGGTAAAAAATGCCCCTGGAAATCAATTTAAGGGGGCAAATAACGTCCCTTAATGGGAATGTTAATTTCCGTCACTACTGTGGTTATGAAACCAGAGCTTAAACTAGGACATCTGCTGTGTTAATGAAAGTATAATTAGACATTCCTGTTCACAGTAGCATAGCTTTACATCAGTGAGCTTGTGCTGAACATACACAAAGCACTTGTTTGCTGCCATTAAACCTCAGGTCATTTAATGTTAAATATAAAATATTTCTTCTCTAACTGCTCAATATTAAACGGTTATATTTCAGTTCTCAATGTTGATTGCAATAAAATATTTTTCTTAGAAAGAAAATGTAAATAGTGTCTCTTTAGCGGGAATGAAATCTCTAAGCCTGATCTCCGAGCGCAGAGATAAAATGAGTTGCTTGCATTAATATTCACAGGGAACGCAGCGAAGCCCCACAGCAATACCTGCCCGCAAAGCATCTGTAGAATTTACACCATCCGAAACTGATGACGCGAGATGCATCTATGGGAGCCATTAAATCTCATTACCAGACTTTATGAGCTGCGTATTAAGCCTCAACTGTGAGTTGTACTTTGGGTAATTACATGTTAGCACAATTTCCAGCTTTTAAAAGAGTACCAGGGACACCGTTGTGCTCTTTAACTGCTGTAACAACACCCTGAAATGCTACTTCGAGTCGAGGAACAGAGAGTGTTAAATCCTTCGTTACAATCCTCCTTCACAATTCTTAGAATTCCATGAGGGCACAGACGGATTTGAAGCACGTCTGATTTATAAGGGAATCAGTGTGAAATGAGAAGCGTGCTATAAAAAAGTGGCTCGAACCACAATAGAGGACTGAGCTTTTCCCAATGTGTCAAACTTGTCAATATATACAACAGGATTTCTGTTTATATTCCATTTCTAGCTAGAAATCATCTCCTGTCATTTCACACAAATTCGTTTGATAATGAAATCTGTATAATAATGTTAGCGAGCCAGTCTTATTTTTGTTGTTTTTTTTCAGTGTTGAGCCTTCATATCAAATGTGAAATGAAAATGCACCTGAAAGGTGTGTTCAAATCAAGACTGACAAAAATATATTGGGCTAAATGAAGAACAAATGGACCTTAGTGTGTCTAATTTGACATTCTAACTCATTTAATCTTCTCTTCGTCTTTTCTAAATCTGTTATTCCGGTCTATTTATTTTGAGGAACGAGTGAAGAGCACCATTGCAAAAATCTACGTCTAGAGTGTCCAAACAAATTGTTGGAGCCAGATGCGCTTTTTAATGACAGAATATACAAAGCACAATAGTAATACATGAAACACAAATATGGGTATGCTGTATGAACATTTGCCTACTGACAAAGCAATGTTACTTTGTACGGTGAGCATGTCAGTTTTTTGGAGTTAGACCATCAAAAAATATTTGAGTTTTGGTTCATATATCAGAGCACTTGGTGGCACAGAAAACAGTATTGATGACTTGTACTCCACAGTAGAGTTTGGATGGGTATATTACATTTATTAGTACATTATTCCAGGTCCTGTCCGCTCACGCTGGCTCCCACAGCTTTGACATTTTATCCACGAAATCCAGCAGGTAGAAGGCAATGAGGATTTTCCACTCTCGTAAGGTTCTGTCCCGCACTGATGTAATAGGTTAAAGGTTCGTGTTGCACCCTCTATTGTACGAGCAGGAATTTTGTGCTTCCTTCAACCTGATGCATATTCGTTCCACTCTGATGTGAAAAGACCATTCATCTGCCATTTAGCTACCTCATTTTTCACTCATTTTCACAGGCCTTAAAGGGATACTCCACCCAGATGTATGTGACTTTCTTTCTTCTGTGGAACACAAATGGAGATTCTCCATATAATGTCAGTATATGGATCCCTGAAAGTTAAAGTTTCAAAAACCACATAAAAAGAAATAATCCATACGACCCCATTAGCTGGTTTAAGCTGGAAGGAGCTGGTTTTAGCTGGTCTGCCTGCCTGACCAGCCAAAGAAGTGGTCAAAACCCCTTTAAAAGCAGCCTGCGCACCAGCTATGACCAGCTAAATCCAAGGGCACTTGATGAATCATTGTCTTCTGAAGCAAAACGATAAGTGTGTTTGAGAAAACTATAAACAATAGCTTTCAAGTTTACCAGGTGACATGTTTAATATTTTTTTGATGTTTCTCATCATAAGACATTGATTTATCAACTGGGGACGTATGGATTACCATGATTTCCATTGCATTATTTTTCTCTGAAACTCCATTTCCATTCCACAGAAGAAAGGAAAGTCATATACATCTGGGATGGTATGAGGATGAGTAAATGATGAGACAATGTTCATTTTTGGGTGGAGTATCTCTTTAATGGGCATTTACGGGATTCTCAAACTTGGAAGTCGTCGTAGGTGCATAAACGTCTATAATGATGAACAGGAGACTATTTTTGCATTCCCATTTCCTCCAACAGAAAAATTCCATGATAGCGTTTTCCATGAAGGATTGATTACAGCTGTCTGATGAGAGAAAGATGTCAAATTCATCACATCATCACAGTTGGTAAACCATGTTTTTTTTTTTTTCTCGTTGAATGTTATGTTACAATCAATGCATTAAGCTCCAGATGTCAAATTAATTGTGAGCATCAATTCATATTAACTGTAAGCACAGAACGAAAGAGTCTCGTGACTCATCGGTGAAGCATTATATATTCAGAAAAGAGAGCAAGTCAAAAGGAAGCAAATGCATTTTTAAACTCTCATTGATGGCTCTTTCTCGAAAGAGAAGCTACTAATAACTAATCATAATAATAAAATGCATTAAATCCTGACACTTTAACTTCTCATTTTGACAATTTAAAGCCTTTTTAAGTGATGCACACGGACCATTTTGTCTTTAAAAAAGGTAAAAATTCGGAATCTGATGAGGCAATAATTGCTAGGAATTTTCAGAGGTAAAGAGGAAGAAATTCAATGTCCCACAGAACCTAAATTGTGTGTAAAAGATGTGAAAGGCACAAAGAGCCTATAGCTACCACTGAAATGACATTTGTTTGGTTCATTTTGTTTTAATACATAAAGTCATAAAATATAGCTTACTTAAAGCCTTAATAAGAGAATAAAATGTGGTTTTGAAGGCCACTGTCCTCTGGGAATATCTCACAAGGGTGCCTCTGTGTGTTTTGAGTTTCAACATAACACATTTTGATTTGAATCGAAGCATTCGCAGAAAACAGAACCGAGAACAGCGCGCAAGAAAAAAGGGAGTATTGTTCTGATTTTTTTTCCCTTCGCCGCCTCACTGTTTGCCTGTTTTTCATTCTCCTGCTTCACATTCGCAGTGTATTCCTAGAGGCAGTGTCAGTCCCGAAGTTAATAAGCCACATTTCCACTCTCTTTGGTCTTTAGCACACATACATCAGCGTTTCTAAATGGAGTCTCTGACTTGGGCACCAATCCGTCTGGTTTTTATGTGCCTGCGGCTATTCACAGGGACTCACCAGTCAACCTGCTAATGCTGTCGTTTAGCAATGGAGCGTTTGACACCTGTTAGTCTGTGGTGATAAGTGGAAATGTAATGGCTGTGTGGGGTCTACAGCTTTAAATCTTTGAAGAGATTCTACAAAACAGGTGTTTCTCTTGATGAAGCAGTTCATAAATCAGACTGAAGCGCCTGAAACGGTTTGCGGCACGAGCATCACAGATCACAACAGCAAATTGTCATCACCCCTAAGCAGGCATTAATTAAAAATCATGCCATAGTACTTCAAAAAGACGTTTTGCATAGTACATAATATCTTTAGTGTCCTGTTGTGGAAGCCATAGGTAAGGAACGAAAAACTCCATTTGATGTTGGATAATGGAGAATAAAAACTGGGGGCCAGTTCTCCTCTGGCAGCAGTGTTGGGGAAAGTTATTTTTAAAAGTAATGCATTACAATATTGCGTTACTCCCTAAAATAGTAACTAATTACACTACTTAGTTACTTTTTATGGAAAGTAATGTGTTATGTTACTTTTGTGTTACTTTTTCTTATCTGGGCTGGGCTTGCTTGTTTGTTTTTAAAATAAAAAAAGAATAAATTTTTTGGCAAATGTAAAAGCCCTTGCACACCAAAAGTGAAATGAATAAGCCTCAGGCTGAAGGAAATGTAAATTCACATCTGTACAGTAGAGGGCGCAGCTCAAACTAACCTTTCTGCTGTGCTGCCATTCAATAAATGGAAAAAAACTAAGTAACTGGTGTTGCTTATTTGACAAAGCAATATTTTCTTGTAAATTTAAAATTAATGTGAGTTACTTTACAAGTTACTTGAAAAAAGTAATCTGATTGCGGAAATTGTAATGCGTTTCCCCCAACACTGTCTGGCAGTACAGTCCAAATGTAATGTCAGCAATTAGGTGGATGCATTACTGCATTTATTGAACTGTAAAATTAGAGTGTAAGTGTTTTTGAGCTCCATTTAAGATTGAATGGTAAAGTGCAGGTAGATCCGAAAGCAGTAGCAGTTTATCTCTACAGTATGTAGTCTATTATCAACGGCTGAAGAGATGCAGATGTTAATCTACTGAATGTTTCCCATTGGTTGCTTGGCACAGGTTGCAATTTGTAGACGTTGGACAGCGACAACAATCTGGGCCTGGATCTGGCAGGCTCTAGATCCCTTATTATAAGTAGGACGAGACTAGTACTTCAGATTGTGCTTTGCTATTAGTTTAGTCAGTTAGAAAAAAGATTAATGAAGGTTAATTGTTGGTCTTTAAGCATTGCTATTGCTATCACTCATACTTACAAATTTAATAGGGCTGCCCCGAATAAAGATTTTTCTAGTCAACTAATAGTCGTTCATTTAAGCCATTAAGCCTGGAACACACCAAGCCGACGATTGGTCGTTGGACAGTTTTTGTTCGTCGGCCGACTAAGTCGACTATTCACGTGTTTATATTCATTTAATTACTTAAAAACATATACTAGGGGGTAGAGGTCGACCGATATGGGTTTTTTTCTCTGGCCGATGCCGATATTTAGAAATCAGGGCAGCCGGTGGCCGATATATGATGCCGATTTTTTTGGCCGATATTTTGGCCGATTTTCTTTCTTTTTTTTTCTTCATCTCATAAAAGTGGTGGGAAATCTATTTGTGGCGGTGACGAGCTGCCACAGATAACTCAATGTATGGGAAACACTGGACACTGCTATAAGTCAAATGGCCAAGTGATAACAAAAATAAAAGAGTTCACACATATTACACAGCCCGCTGCTCATAACTGCTTAGAGTGCACTGGCCACAAGCGATGACAT
>NW_015645056.1:446154-455045 GCF_001515625.1 Sinocyclocheilus rhinocerous
GGACCTACACACACATTTCATGAGGAAAGTTAACTTGTACGTTATAATCAGCCCAGAAGTTTCGTCTGAATTGCATGTGTTTCTACTTTTACATGCAAATGACTTGTTGCACTTACGAATATGATAACTTTCCGGCATCAATTCTAGTAGGGTAAAACGTAATTACGCTTTCGAAACGCTCTGTTTTGCCCTTCCGTCATTAGCTGAAGCTGAGAGAGAGAGATTCTCCGGTGTTCCGCAATAACACTTAGCTGCCCGCAGATGCGCCTGCCTATAAATCGGCCTAATTTGCAGCACAATGGCCAATGCCGATTAATTAAAAAATGCCAAAAATCGGTGATTAATCGGCCGGCCGATCAATCGGTCGACCTCTACTAAGGGGGCATTTAATATATAGCCTATTCATGTCTAAATTTTAAATGATAAACCATATTTGAGGTCGATGAATGATAGGTCAAAGTTGGGATTTCCTGCTCAATATACTGTAATTATCTGAAGCAGCAACCGTTAATGATCTATCTGTCATGGACACAGACCTTTTTTTTTCCCTAAGCCTAAGCTTCTTCACATTGACTAACATTTAGTTGAATATTAGGGGGGAGAGCCCTACATATTTCATAAAACTTTGGAAAAGATTGGACACATATGAATTATTAATTTCTTAACATCTGTGATTGTCAGTGGTTATAAATGGAAGTTTCCAGATGGTCTAAAACCCTATACTCTTGTGCGAAGTGCCTTTTCCCTCAGATGACCTGATAGAGTCCTCATCCGTCTCAATCACACATTACTGCTAGAGATGTCAGGGAAGTTGACTCTCAGTCAACAATGGAAACTGATATTCAGTCATTTAATCAATAGTGGAGCTGAAACTCTACAGATAGACTCTCCCTTGAGGGTTCTTAGGAGCTGCATGGACTAGAAAATGCCAGGCTAAGAGACATTTGAAGAAACTATTGATTGTAAGTGTACAGTGAATGTGCCTGAAATGGGGCAATATATATATATATATATATATATATTCAAACCACGTTTTTGGCCCAAAGCTGTGATCATTTACACCAACATGCATGTTGATGCAACACACAGTCACCAGTACTAGAATCACTTCTGCATGCTTATATATTTTTTTAACTTGGTGGTTGTTGGTCTTTTTGTTCTGTTTTAAGGCAATTCTATTTTTTAGACCTTGAGATCTTGGAAGCACCAAAGAATTGGCACTTTGGTGCTTTCCCAGACAGCACAAACACATGCTGATCCTAAATTACTGTTTTGACACCACCAGTGTGTAATAAACCCACCTCCAAATGGCAACCAGCAGAAAACTCCAGCTGGAGGAAACTTTGGACAAAGACTACATTTGCATTTGGCAACTCCTGCTTTTAGCCTGATAGAAAGGAACTGACACCGCTTAGCCAGTCTTCAGGTTTTATTCAGTGAAGCATCCAGAGCAGTAATAAGCACAAGTCGGTGTCAATTATGTGACAGATTTGTTTAGCAATCTCACCACTTTTCCTCTTGAAATCCCAATTTCTAAGCAGACCATTGAGGATTGCTCTTCTCTCTGGAGTCATGTTATTCTTAATCGTTGTGAGCTGTTGAGTGCTCTCGTCTTTGATAGGCTATGCGTCCTTGCGTTCTGATTTCTCAGCTGAGGGTGATTTCAGTGACACTGACTGAAATGACAGCTAATTGAGGCTACTTTTCCTGAAAGCTCTGATGGACAATACTCTGATTCCTCCTCCTGCCAGGCGGTGAAATTGCCTGGCATAATAAAAAGAAAATTGCAGCGGTATGGAGATGTCAAAATAAAGCAACGAGGCAGGCTCAGCCATTGACAAGCAGTTTACCTCTGTATTTATTTGCTCTCACTCGTTCGCTCCCTTTGTTTTCCACTTTGCCAAAGAAGAACATTTAAGTGGACACAAGGTGAGTGCAGTTGCTACAGAGCTGCTGAGAGGTTAAGAATTGAATGGTGTTTCACAAAGAAAGCATGCTTTCGATGGCATTTTCTTTATCTTACCTCAGTATGATGCTTAGTAGTGTTTATAAGCGCAGCACTGCTTTGTGTACAGGGGTAACCGCTGTATTTCTGATTTTCCATAAGCGCCACCTACTGTCAGAGAGTGAATTTGCACTTTAATTCAGCCCATCTGTCGGTTTTTGTTATAAAGTATATATAACTAATCATTTATTAAAATGAAATGTAAGGTACTTTTTGTTTTCATCACAACTTGTATTATTTGAACGATTGTTTAAATCATAGTTTTTATTTTCCTTTTACAGTTTAGGATGCTACTATGGACATTAGTGGTTGACCGATATATTGCCAAGGCCGATATAGTGGCCGATATTTAGCTTTTTTTTTTAAATTATCCACGTCGGCCAATAGTTTTTTATGTTTGGCTGATATACCAGAAGTGGGACTATTATTTTGACGGAATTGAGAAGGTTAAAACCGTTGCGAAAACTGTATGGGAAAATATTCCACCCCTGCTTAAAATTTCCAGTCATGTAGATTCTTATTGAAATTACTGGAATTCACAGAACAACATTAACCTTTTTTGAGAAGTTAACAGATATGTACAGGTTAAAAACAATTATTGAACTCACATTTATTATTAAGGCGAAAGTAGTTTCATTTCACTTTTTATTTTTTGATCTATAAAGCAAAGTTGAACCAATGTCGCAAAATTTGAGGTAAATGCGTAAAACTTGAATTGTGACTTTCTGGAGAGTCTGTGTCCATGTAATTACGTTCTAAGCATTTCATTATTCATGTTAGGCGTTCGAAGTCACGAGTTAGGCACGAGAATTTCAAAGTCACGTGTTAGGTATGAGAATTCTAAATAAAAAATAATAACAATAAAATAAAAATAACACGAAGTGCCATTTTAGCTCTGTTCAATCACCTCTGATGTTTCTGAGTTGTTGTCTATCAGAGATGTGGGTTGTAAGTGTGTGTTTCTTCAGTTTAGGAACACAAAAGTGTTATTCCCCTGCTGAGCGGTCACAGCTGGAGTTTGGGACTGAAAAGTGAGAATGTGAATGGTTAAGAAATTAACAAACGTGAATTGACAAAGTGAATAAGTGACCATGACTGGCTGAGATTTAGACTTTAATTGCTACTAAACCCATCACCAAATTTACACTAAATTTAGTTCACCTACTAAGTAAAAAAACTCAGCAGTGGGGCAATGGTAAAAACAAAAAAGCATTTTTGGAGTATGAACTAACCCAAGGATTAGGTTAGGACATCTACAACATAAAAAAAAAAAAAAAAGAAGCACCACATTAGGAAACCATTGCAAACTGAACCACTTCCATACCGCAAGGGTTTATGCGCAATATTGGCTGAAAAATCAGTCACAGATGCATACTTTGAAAATCCACCAGAAATACTGAGCCTGAGTACCTTTGACATAGTTTTCACTCTACTATGCTTTATTTCCAATCTAGTGTGCTTTTTAGGAACAATATTATTCACATTCAGCCTATATTTGTTCAGTGTGAACTTCTTAGTGAATTGAAGAATGTGTGATTGTGAGTGAACTGTCAACAAATTAAGACATTAATTAACAGTGAACCTGTTTAATTATGCTGTGTCGGCTACTTCAGAGATGGCAAATACTGTCTCATTCAACCATAAGCAGAACACACTTTCCTGTTGTTTTAGTCCTCTTCCTTTTTAGATGCTGTAGCACACTGGGCTGTTCAGAGATATCTGGATCATAATCAGCTGATTTCATTAAATGGAGAAACAAAACCAGAATTTTTCCAGATTGGTGGTTTGGAAGCTCGTCCAGTGACTTACAAGTAGTGTTTTCTCAGTAACAGTGAACTTTATCGATGCTCAATAACAATTTTGATCCCAAAATTAAAAACTGCATTCTCTATAAATTCAGAATAGGCAGTGATTTGTCTCATTTTAAAAATAATAATACTATTTTATTATTTATGTAATATCTGATAGTAAAATTTGATTTAGATCAGCAATCTAGTAAAAGTTATATAGTAATAGAAAAAAATATAAGCTATGTGTAATTGCCCTTGTTTCTGAATATTTATTGAATTATGCACCTTCAGAGTGTTGCAGCTCTGTTAAATAACCTAATGAGTGCATTGTAGACTAATAAAATAAAAAATAATACATTATTTAAATTACTTCTATCTAGTTTTATTTCGTTCTAACTGGCAACGCAAAATAGCAGTTTTTCTTCAGAACAAACAATTTTGTTTTTAATCCCTTACTTTCGGCATACATGATGAATAAAAACTGTTATAGCAGATTTAAAAACAGTGCAATGCAAAATGAAATGTGTAACTCGGGCAACAACTCTAAAAAGAAAATCAGAAGTATTTTAATCAAGGCACATGCGAATGTATATTCAACATGCATTTATGATTTTCACAACAACATTTTTCCTTGGTCAAAAAAATACATGAAGCAGCATAGAACAACGCTTAGTCAATAAAAAGAGTTCCCTTTCAGTCGGTCACTCTCGACGTCACATCGACATACGTAACCGAGACGTTATTTGCTTTAGGTTTTTTAAATAGAATCATTTTACACTGAAATAGATCGATGGACAGATGCTGTCTTGCCTTATTATTAATAAAGAAGAAATGAAGCGTGACTTTGAAATGTCAACCAGAAACGAGGTCTATGAAATATCTGACCTTCTTAGATTAAGAACATTAGCAACAGCTAATAGTTATTTAACACTAACATTCCGTGTTGAATACATTTCTTTTATCATATACTGTATTTACTGTTTGATATGTTTTACTTGTCTTTCTGCACGGCCTTGTTTTCAGAGTTGTCTGAACCATTTAAAATTTGACTGGACTGTTTGCATTATGCATTAATATAGAATGATATTGTTACCTTACCTCAAGGCTACAAGTGAAATTTGTAGCATTCATCGTGTTTATAGTGAAGAGTAAAAAAAAAAGGATGGATTACATATTATTCACACTATGGCAGTAAATTATCCATAAAGGATTGATTCTCTTCAATTCTTTTTTTTTTTTTCTTTTACATTTTCCTTTCTAAATGAACCTACCATTTATATAAATTCCAGTTTTTGTGTAATTGCACACGCCATCCATTAGTCAGGTGGCTATGATTACATAGAAAATGGATGCATTTTAATTAGTATTTGAATTATCGCTCATTGAATCATTTAACCATGTATTATAATGCCTTTGGACTTTGCCTTTATCTTTAAAACATAATACAATGCAAAAATTCATGTCATTTATGGCGTAATCCACACATGCGTGCCAAACTGACCTCATTAGTGTGGTGAAGTTTTAGTTTTGTGAATTAAACGTGTATTTAAATGTGCTTTTGTAATAATTTTTTTAATTGTTAATGTGACTCTGTTTCAGAAATATACATGGTCTGATCTGTTACCTCACATGGGTGGCATTTGTAATGCTATAAAATTCCTGTTCATAATTTTAGAAACAATCCAATGATAAAAACATTATTAATGGATTCTACGTCTGTATATTGTTTAATGCATTTTATGATATAGAAAACAGAGATTGGAATATATTTTCTTTCTCTTTTTTTTTCTCAAGTATGGTACACAATAATCATTCAAGTCTGTGATAAACGCAAGTAATCTAAGAGTAATCCGACTACTTTACCTAATATGTGTAATTCAGATTGTTTCTTAACTACAATTTTTGTCATGTAATTTGTAATCAGTAACGGACTACAATCTACCCAGCACTGCTGACAGGTGACTGCTTTTAAATAGGGATGCACTGATACCATTGCACCGATGCACGAAAACTTTATGGTGCTTTATAATGTTTTTGTGCCTTTTGTGGGGCTTAACAATAACACAGAATACTATACGCACAATATCGGATTTGGATCAGTCTCGTCTAACCGATACCAGATCCGGCAAAAAATGACTGTATCGGAGCCGATACCGATACTGAATATCGGATCGGTGCATCCCTACTTTTAAATGCTCACTTGCATTTGTGCGTCTGTTTTCTGATGAACACCCACAGTATTTGACTTTATGAAACTGCATGTTACCGTGAAAAATGCATTTGCATTTCACAGTGTTTAGGCCTAGTGCAAAATGAATGTAAACAGTCAGTTATGTCTTACGGGATTGTAAACAGACGGGGCAAAATTACTGATGTGTCAAAATAGATCATTAGTGCATTAGTGTAGTAAATGGAGTCTATTAGACTTGCTGCGGTCTATAATGCCATCAATAATAATCAAACGGCAATAAAACTGAGAAAAGAAAATTACTTACTGCTCTTGTCTGGAAAACTTTAATAGCTTTATTACTAACTGTAGTCCTCTAATATATATATTTTAATAAAGAACAGAATAGTTTAAACTGAATTTGTCTGTCTTTTACTGATTTTTAAGAGTACATTAGATTAAAAATAAAGTACGTTGTATATTGCTAACTCCAACAACAACAAAAGCAAAAAAAAAAAAAACAAGCATTAAAATATTTTTAAATCACTTTTTAAAACAAGCGTTACAATATAATTTTTATTTTGTAGCATGACAGTCTGTCAAAGTGGCAAATAATGGTTATATTTTGTCAGGTTTTTAATCATTTTGTTACTTTGTTACTTTGCATGGAAGGTGGGCACAGAGAGTAGTTTGTGCAACAAATATTCATTATCAAGCACTTTGATGTGAAGGGTTGTACATTTTCCATCTTGTTCGATTTTAATCTGTCAGTAAATATTGTAACTTTTGCTCTTTGTGTGTGGCATGCACATCATTCCAGAGCTTTGGTGGCAAGAGCTCTTTTAGTTTGAAGTGTTGTGTTTCAGGTTGTTGGTTTTGTGTTTTGGCATCCTTTTTTTTTTTTTTTTTACACTGTGGGAGTGTTGCTAAAGTTTAAAAGCACAATAGACCAGATCCGACCTTATTTATTTTATCTGTCAAAATGATGGAAAGTGCTTTGAGTCATCTATTAATGTTCTTAAAATTAGTACAAAACACACTTTAGCCTCTGTCCTCAGCTTTATAAAATCTATTCACAATGAAGTGTTAAAGCTTTTGGATGTTTGATATGACACACACACACACACACACACACACACTCTCTCACTCTCTCTCACTCACACACTCTCTCTCACACACACACACACAGTCTTAGAGGCCCGTGGTTGATTTTGTTATTGTAATTACATTATAATGCTGCAAATAGAATGATAACCAGCAGTTCAGCTTCCTTCATTAGCATTCATCATGGATCACCGTACAGAACGAGCACTGAATCCACTCAATATTACAACATGCTGCATTTTATTTCTCGTGATAAAGGGAGAATGAAGCCCTAAAGCACATCTTTTTAACATGTTAACAGACATGTATTGGTTGAACATTGTTGAGAACATTATCACACATTCCTTTGAATACTGAGTGATTCATTTTTGCTACACTTGTAAAAAGTTTGAAATCATTATGACTTTTAAATGCTTTTAATGAAGTGTCTTCTGCTCTGCAATTATTTGATCAAAAATGTGAAATATTATTACAACTTGAAATAAGTATTTTCTATTTGAATATATGTTGATATGTAATTGACTTCTGTGATCAAAGCTGTATTTCCAGCATCATTACTCCAGTCTTCAGTTTCACATGATCCTTCAGAAATCATTCTAATATGCTGATTTGCTGCTCAATTAATCTCTGGTGATCAGTTATTATTAATGGTTGTTATTATTTAAAAATGTTTTTGCGGCCTAATATTTTGTGGAAATTTTTTTTTACCGGATTTTAAAAGAATAGCATTTATTTGAAACATTATAAATGTTTTTACTGTCACTTTTTTTTATCAATTTAATGCATATTTGCTGAATAAAAGCATTATTTTCTATTAAAAACATGCACATATACACATTCAATTGGTGGTATATCATGGTTTCTGCATACATATTGGGCAGCACAACTGTTTTCAACATAGATAATAATCAGAAGTGCCAAATCAGCATATTATAATGATTTCTGAAGATCATGTGACACTGAAGACTGGAGTAATGATGCTGAAAATACAGCTTTGATCACAGAAATAAATAGCATTTTACAAAATATTCACATAGAAGACAGAAGTTATTTTAAACTGTAATGATATTTTACTGTATTTTTGATCTAATAAATGCAGCCTTGGTGAGCAGAAGCACCATAAAACATTTAAAAATCGTAATGTTTTGCAAGTATTGTATGCGTTTAATTCTGCTTCCCTGAATACCGTCGACTGTCGGGCTGAACGTCTCACTGTCTTCAATAATGGCTTCACCGAAAAGACAACTGAGCATCCAGAGCATGTGTGTCCTTGTATCACAGAAAGACCAAGATGGTGCGCAGCCTCTTTATATGCGTGACGTGACAGACATGTGAAGGGGCGGGGCTTATGCACCATCTGCCAATGATTTTCTTCAGGCTTCAGCAGTGGCTGAAATGAAAGGCAACTGAAATATTTGATTCTGAGCACATGCGTATCTTGTGAAATTCATTATTATGGATGATTTCCATGCAGTCGCTGCTCTGCCTGATACAGGAGCACACAAACACAGAGGAGACACTCACGGAGTTATACATGAGAGCGGTTCAGAATCACTCCTGGACATGTTCATATCAGCGCTTGCACTCCTTTGGGTTTTTACAGATTAAATACACTGCAAGACAGCTTTTTTAAAATCTATCTATCCATTCATCTTTCTTGCCATTTATCCTGTATGGGGTTGTGGGAGTGCTGGGAACTAGCCTGTATCCAGAACTGAAGGCAGAGAAACAGTCTGGGAAAAGTCCATCACAGTCCATCACAGGGTTCACACACACACACACACACACACACACACACACACACTCACACACACACACACACACT